>NC_142619.1:33676944-33827222 GCF_059453375.1 Lepisosteus platostomus
TCATGTTTTTGGTAGATTTCTTTTTGCCATGATGCCAAATTATTTTCCAGGAAACAACATAGAAGCATGCTACTAATACTCTATGTATTTAGCATTTTTAATTCTGTACTACTAATATTTATTTCCATTTATTTAGAACTTTTAATTCCAAAGGAGAGGAAACACCTGGATGAGAGGTCATTAAGTGCCAACAGCCCCACTACATCAAGCAGCATGAAATTGCTTCACCAGCTGATTTAAGTAGAACTTAGCCAGGATACTGGGGTTAACGCCCATAATTTTACAAACAAAAATTTAATGAGTTGTGATGGGATTTAATGAGTTGTGAGGGCCTGAGTTTAATGTCTCATATGTAGAACAGTATCTCCTACAGCACAAAATACTTGGTTACCATAATGAAGTTGGTTTAGAAATTGTGGTCCAGTAGAAAGAGTCCTACCTACTGTTCACTTAATGGAGTAACCTGTTTTCCTTGGACGTCTTCCATCCCAGTACTGGCCAGGCCAAGCTTTGATTAGCCTCTGAGCTCTTAAAAGATCAGGCCACAGGGTGTTAACACTTGTTAAGTGCTGAAGATGTATGTAAGTCTTCATGAACAAGTGGTCTCAAATGAATTTCCATTAGATTTAACAAGTTTTCGAGGATGGCATTTTTTCTGGAGTAAGTTGCAAGACTGGTGTCGCCAACTGAAATGGATGTGGACAGCACCAAGTGTCATGGATGTTATTTGCATTGATGGGCCATTAACTGTTTTGATGCAGTTTCATGCACTGCCCTCAGCGTTTCAGGCCCTGATCAAAGGCTCAGATGCTCGGCAATTCCCTCATTATTTCAACTTCACAGCACATTATTTCAACTGTCAACTTCACAGCACAGAAACCGCCCTAGTCAAAGTCACCAACGATCTCCTAATAGCTTCTGATTCTGGTTCTCTTTCCATACTCATCCTTCTTGATCTCAGTGCTGCCTTTGACACTGTTGACCATAACATCTTGCTTTCTCGTCTCGAGACTGTGTTTGGAGTCTCTGACACTGCCCTCAAATGGTTTAAGTCTTACCTCACTGATCGCTGTCACTTTGTCTCTCTCAATGGGTACAGGTCTGAAATTGGTCTTGTCAAGTCTGGTGTCCCTCAGGGCTCAATACTGGGCCCCTTGCTCTTCAGCATTTACATGTTCCCACTTGGTCAGCTTTTAAGATCACATGGCCTCAGCTTTCATTTTTACGCTGACGATACTCAAATATACATCCATACCAAACCCGACACTGATGTGGCTGTCTCTATTCTATCTAATTGCATCTCTGACATAAAAATTTGGATGACTCAAAACTTCCTTCATCTTAACTGTGACAAGACTGAAGTCATGCTTATTGGAACCCCCCATCAACTTCGTAAAGCCAGTCCTGTAACCCTGTCTGTAGATGGCTCTGTACTTGAGCTCCAATCAAAATTGAAAAACCTTGGGGTCATATTCGATTCTGGCTTAACATTCGACCCACATGTACAGCATACCGTCAAAACATCTTTTTTTCACCTTAGAAATATCGCAAGACTACGCCCTATGCTATCATTAACTGTGGCTGAAAAGCTGATCAACATATTTGTATTCTCTCGAATTGACTACTGCAATGCTCTGCTCCCTGGGGTATCTAAATCTACTCTGAACAAGCTGCAGTATGTCCAAAATTCAGCAGCCAGAATCCTGACCAGATCTAGTGCAAGTGTTCACATTACTCCTATCCTGGAGTCCTTGCACTGGCTTCCGGTCAAATTCCGCGTAGACTTTAAAATCCTCATGCTCACCTACAAAGCTTTACATGGCTTGGCACCTCAATACCTGTCTGAACTTTTATCGCCCTACTCCCCACCTCGCAACCTCCGCTCTTCAAATTCTGCCCTCCTTACTGTCCCACAAGCCCGTCTACATTGTATGGGCGACAGGGCCTTCTCCTGCTATGCCCCCAAGCTCTGGAACTCCTTGCCCAAGGATATTAGAGAGTCACCTTCTCTAAACTCCTTCAAATCCAGACTCAAAACCCTCCTTTTCAGAAAAGCCTTTACTTAACTGGTTCCATTCTTCACCCCTCTGCTCTTCTTAATACCATCTTTCACGGTCTCCTCTATTGCTATTGTTGTATTGTTGTAATTATAATTGTGTCCTGTCTTGTGAAATTTTCTTATTTATTGTTGTAGTCTTCTTATTTATTGTTATTGTCATCCTGTAAAGCGCTTTGAGAAGCCACCTTTAAAGGCGCTATATAAAATAAAGTTTATTATTATTATTATTATTATTATTATTATTATTATTATTATTATTATTATTATTATTATTATTATTTAGGGAATAACCTGGGTTGCAAAACAGATTTGAGTGGACCTGTGATTGAGTGCATCAATGCATCAATCACCCACACAAAACTTCACCCCTCCAGTGGAAGATTCAGGTGCCTTAAAAAGCTCCGGTCAGGAGGAAGCAAGGTTTGTGCATAATCAAGAAGCTACTTGTGGAACACCTTCTATCAGTCCTGACTGCTGAGATGAAGGAGGTGGATTGGTGGTCATCAACCAGTTACTCCCATGGAGGTCTGTCATTGGGCAGACATTTTTCTCCAGACACAGCAGAGAGAAAATCAACTTTCACCCAAGATAATTTACTTCAATCATTGCTGACTGCAAGGATGCCTGCCAAGGTTAGCTCATGCTGGGGTACAGGGTGTCATGCATCTTTTGCCCCAATCACAGATATCCACTTATTATATTAGTCACAGAACCTTAAATCCTTCAAACAGCATAGTAACAGATTCATATAAATGAGTATTTTTCCATCTGGTGGAAAGGGACACGAGGCAGCTGTTTCCTGGGGAAAAGTAAATTTTTTTTTCCTGTTTGGTATTGGATAATAGCAATGAGCTGATTTTTCCTGTGCAAATTAATGGGAAGCCATTACAGGTATTTGAAGACATTGGCAGCAGTCAGATTTTAGTAAAGCAGTCAGTAGTGGCTTCTAACAATTTTCTTAGTGTAATATTTGTTGTATCCATGGCAATGAAAATAAATAGTTTTGATTTTCACTGAATTAAATCAGTAGTATTAAATGGCTGTAGGAGCAGTGCAGAATTTACCACATGGTGTTTTATAGACTTCCAGTATTTTACATTTATAAATGATATGATTACATCTTTTATCATTGTGTCTGTGTTGTGTCTGTGTTGCCAGGACACAGAATGACAACCTATTGCAGGCTATGTCATGTCAGTACACTCCCCCTCATGAGGGGTTCAGATAAAGTACCTCTTAGAGTTGTTCACGTTTGATGTCCAATTGCACATTTTGGAATGAATACCATTGGTCCCTTAGAGAGGAAGAATTCAGAAAAGGATTTTATTTTAGTGATCTATGTACAGTACCTTGCAAAAGTATTCACATTTTTCACATTTTATTGTGTTACAGCATGGAACCATGATGTATTTAACTGAGAATTTTCGCCACTCCTCAACACAAAGTCCTCTATAATGTCGAAGTGAAAAAAAATCCAGACATTTTACTAAATGAATTAAAAATAAAAAACAGAAAATAATTGAATGCATAACTATTCACCCCCTTGCTTTGACACCTAAATTATGTGAACAGGAGTGTCCCAGAGTTTAATGCAGTTGATTTCATGGGTAGGGTTACCACAGAAAATTACTGATCAGGATGTGATCTTCATGTCCACATTACTCAAAATACCACATTACACTGTTTTTTCTATCTCTTTATAATTTGGTTATGATAAATAAGCATTGTTAATTTAATCTAAGTATAGACTCTGTTTTTATCTTACCTGTCCTGGATATACACTATTGTCTCTGTTAGTTCCAATGTTTTGTGTCAGGCAACAGATCCTAACTCACCCCTGGTTTAATTGCAGGCCTGATAATTGAAACTGCTAGAAGGTAATTCCTTGGAGAAATTGCAGTTTATTGTTTTTTTAATGTTTTGTCTTTTTGTAATTAGTTTCCTTCAAGTAAATGGCACTTTCCTGTATTACTTTTTGTCTAGCCATTAATTTTATGACTTCAGTGACCACCTTTGTACTTACTGCCAGGTGGTTTAATCACACCGTTCCTCAATTCACAGCCTTGGATGAAAGCCAAATAAATTAATGAAAAAAATTGAGAAGTGGCTTATACTCTGCTTATTATATGTTGTGAATTTAGCAATTCTGATTTGAAATCTGATTAACTGATTAAGTTTTTGTAAGTAGTACAACTGAATATATTTTGCATCTATTAATTTAAAACTTTTGTTTTTACTCATTTGGTAATTAAATTTAATGATTTATAAAGTTGTAATGAAAGAGGCTTACTTGATCTGGGAAGAAGGGTGTCCAAAAAGAAGCAAGGCAGTGGTGGCAGTGAGCCTAACAGCTCTAGTGTCCTAGGTTTAATTCCAGCCTTAGGCACTGGGCTAATGTACATTGAGTTCAGCCCATGTTCATGTGGACTTCATATATGACACAATAAGCTCTGGTGTCTCTCTACTTTGGTCTTTATATGGTAAGTGTCACAGTGAGATTACCCCTCAAACAAGAATTATTTCCTGCTTCATATATGACTACACCACCTAGCAATACAAACGGGGTGCTAGGGCCCCTCTACATCTCCACAGGTTCTGTTTACCTCTCAGAATCACCAATGCACGCACAGACCAGCAACAAGCATTTGCATTGTATAAGTGCCCTTTTTATTTTCTAACTACATTAACATTCACTATCACCCAAAGACACAACGAAAACAGCATTTGCAGCAACAAAATGTCCTTCCAAGGCTCATAATGAATCCAGAGTACTTGAAGAGAGGTCACTAGAACGTTTCTTCTTAGTACCTGTAAAGTCTGGCTCAGTCAAGAGTAGCCACTTGAAGAAGAGGGGTACCACCCAGTCCAATTTCCCCAGTCTCTATACGGGTTACACTAGAACTTCTCCCAGGAGCTGTACTACATTCCACTCAGTTTGTCTCGGCTAGGGTCTTGTGGGAATCGGGAGCCGATTCTGTTCCAGCTCAGATGTTTTTATTTTGTCCCAATAGCCAATCCCCCTCACGGGGTTTTCCACTGTCCCTGTCAGAAAGGAGTTTGCCCAGTATTTTACCAGGAGGAAGCTTGTGTTGTTTGAGAGGTGTGAGAGTGCCAACCTTGGGTGTTATGGGTCCTTATCACTTCTTTGTTCACTCTCCTGATCTCCCTCTTCCTCCCTTGGTCGGGTTAAAACTGGCTCAGAAACTCCTCACACTTCCATGCATCAGTACCTAATTGCTTCCTAAACGACTTGGGACTGACCGTTGCTACTGACTGCTAGACTGTATTCATTAGAATAGCTAAGGTCGAATCCAGGTTGAGAGATCAGCAAAGCAAACAAATCCAAAAAGGGGCGAGACAAAAGGGTTGTCAAGAGATGCAAGGCCAGACGGGTCTTCGTGTCAGTGGTCAGAGGTAGAGGACAATGCAAGCTCAGGAGGCGGATAGATTATTAATACCAAGCGAGGACTAGGACTGAACAGAGGGTTTAAATAGTGACAGAAGAAGAGATTGAATAATGAGGATTAATTGATGCCGGCTGTGCTCGTAATGGTACCCCCGTCAGATCTAACATAGGGTCCTAAATTGTACAATTGATAAGGAAGTGTGGGATACAATTATCATACTGCGCTCAAAATTTATTAAGTTCAAAGAAATGCAATTCAGTCTGCTTCACGGGTCGTATATTTCTCCACACAGATAGCATGTTTAATAAAAATGTCTAACCATGCTGTAAAAGTAAAATTTCCTTCATATTTAATAATTTATGTTTTGTATATACTTTGTACAGAAGCGTATTGCTGCCACCAAGGGAAAAAAATCCTCGCCCTTATCTCATAATTACAAGTATCTTGTAATTATGAGATAAGGATATATCTCATAATTACGAGATAGTGAATTATTTTTTACTTTATGTGATCATGTGATAGCACAATTGTCATATAATACCTATATTGTTATGTGCAGACTTACAGTTTTAAGCAGTGGAACTGATTGCACGTATAACTATTCACAATGGAACCATCATTGCTTTTATCTCTAAATCCCACAAAACTGGTCCTAATGCTTATAATGATTCTGTTCACATTTGCTAAAAATTGCAAGATTTCATTATGACTAAACCCCAGTCGAAAGTAAATCTGTACAAATTCTGCAGTGCTGGACATTGACACGATCATTAAACCAAAAGTGCCAGCCAAGTTCATGGTAGCTTCTGGATGCTTTCACTGCACAATGTAGCAGGTTGCACATACACTGAAGCAATCACTGCTATCTCGTAATGTTTTTTTTCCCTTGGTGGCAGCAATGCGCGTCTGTAACTGTACGTACTGAGTGGCTAAAATAAAACCAGAGTGTCTGTCAGAACATGCTACAGTAATTCAAATCCTTCTTAGAATGATCATGGTTATGTCGGGCAAGGATGAACTGAACTATGATGAATTACAGGAATCCATGATTCTGTATACTATTAGGAAAGCTTGCATACTTATGAAAGGGAAAGTCAACTATACCAATACAAAAATTTGGAATAGATGTATCACTTCCCAGTACATATTCTTAAAAAGAGTAATTGTATGATGCCAGAATTGCATGCTTTTTATGTAACACTGTGATGTTTAATGTTTAATGATACCAGACATATTTTCCTGCAAAATCCCTACAAATAATCAAAAAGAAATAGACCAATACAGAATAGTGGGTACATTATTCTCTGACTTTAGGGCATGATATGCATATTATTCTATTTGCACACAAAACAAAAAAATCCTAAGAAGAGTTAAATAATAAATAAATCTTTTGTTTATTTTAATATTATCTTAAACATGAATTCCATACAAGCTTCCTTTCTGGAGTGACTGGGCTATTATTGGCCCGTGGACATTTTCTCCCAACTCAGCCACTGAACTTTCTTACTTTTTCAAAGTTGCCAAAGTTGATTGGAGATTGCTGGTGGACAGCAGTTTTCAAGTCTTTTCACAGATATTAAATAGGATTCGATTCAGGACACTCAAGGACATTCTCTTTCTTAATCCTGAGCCACTCCAGTATACTTTTGGACCATTTTTTGTCTGAAATGTGAATTTCTGTCCTAGTTTTAAGTCTCAAGCAAATATACATCTTTATACTGTACCTGAGTAGTTTTGAAAGCTCTCTGGGCTTCAAGGTGTGTTTATTCTAAAATAATGTGAACCTGTCTTATTTAGCCATGTTATGATTTAGAGCTAAATATGCAGATTATTCTACTTATACAAAACAAAAAACAGCACAACAAAAACAAGCAAAACACCTTATTATTTTATCTACAACTTTTAGTTCCATACAATCCTCCTTTTTGGAGTGACTGGGATAACATTGACATTTGGATATTGTAAAGTTCTCCCACCTTAGCCACCAAACTCTGTTACTTTTTCCATGTTGCCATTGGCCTCACAGTAGCATCCCTATCCAGTTTTCCCCTTGCCCTGCTGCTTCAGGTTGGAGGGAAAGCCTGATCTAGGCAGTGTCTGGGTGTTTTTCGCTTTGTAACAATGGATTTCACCATGCTCAAAGAGATACTGTATTTAGGGATTTTGAAATCTTAAACACCCTTCTCATGATCTGTGCCTTTAGACAACATCATCCCAGAGACATTTAAATAATAAAAAGCAAAATACTTGAAGAGATAAATAAATTAGCATGGAACTGTAATGAAAGTTATGTATGGAACTTTTCCTTTGAAAAGCTAACTTGTTATTGTGACAGGAAATAGACTACAACATTATTAAAATCCAAATACAATACAAATGTCACATACCGTATGAAGTCTGTCAATTTGTTTCTACACTAATTGTATATAGCTCATGTAAGTTACCCTTGATTACTGATAGGCATGTTGAAAAGGGTGTGACAAAGAAAGAGAGAGAAGGACAAAATTATTTGGAAACTTATTTCTTTTGCTGTCCGACAGCTGATGAAATGTACTTTGAGCTAAGTCTGGAGCCATATGTTCAAAGTTGTATAATCCTTTTGGGTAGTTTAATTTAGCCACAGCAAAATCCTAAAATGTCAAATCTGTCTATCTTGTATAAATAAAGTCAGAAATTCCTCAAGCTTTTTTTCAACTTGACATTAAGGACATCAATGTCTCTTGATGAACTTGATTGGGTCTTTGCTCCAAAATATTTTTTGTACAACTTTGTAACTCTTTTATGGAGTGTAATGCAGACAATACAACTTTTTGTCCAGGAAGTATCTGTCTCAGCACCAGATATTTTAATGAGTAGAAATCAGAAGTTGTCACAAAAAGCCCAAGGACAGGTCTCACTGTGTGTATAGAGTATTGACATTGACACAAAAAATCAAAAAGCCTTAGATGTAACTAGGAAACTTGTAACTCTACCAAAACAAACTTTTTTGTCTATTTTTATGTCTTTTATGCCATGGATTTTCTTCAAATACCTACTTGCGATTACAAATGTGTCTACAGGCTGTCAGACTACGAGTAATTCTCAATGTAATCCACTGCCCACTTAAACGCTTGAAACAGAACTGCACCCATTATTTTCAAAGGGCCCATTCTTTGCATATTTCACCGATAAACATGGAGGCACAGCAAGTATTTGAGAAGGCAGAAAAATTCACTCCTTTCTAAAATAAATATATTTTTCCAACTTGCACCATCAAATATGTATTAGTTCATATGTCCTTGTATTCATCAGTAACAAATACATAGTTTAATTGTTATTTGGAGCAGCAGAGATTTATTGTGAATAAAGCTTTGACAAAAGTGTTTTACTGTGATCTGTTCTCTGTTTTGGAGTCCAGAAATCATTTCATGATTCTTGTTGACCTAATATTAGTGCTAATCCTATGTTCTTCCCGAATGGCATGGTGGCACAGTGGTTAACATTAGTATTGTACCTCACTGAGCTTGTGCCCTGGGCTCAATTCCTGGAGTACTATCTGCATAGGGTTTGTTTTTTTCTTCCCATGTTTATGTGGGTTTCCCCCCCTGGTGCTCAGGTTTCCTCCTACTGTCTAAAGACATGTTAGTTTAATTGGCTTCTGGGAAAATTGGCACCAGTGTGAGTGTGTGCATGTCCGTGTGTACCTTGTGATGATGGATTGACGTTTCATCCAGAGTGCACCCACTGTGTACTGGGATAGCCTCTGACACTCCGGTGACTCTGTGTTGGATACAGAGGTTACAAAATTAATAGATGAATGTTCTTCCTTAGTGAACACCTGAGTGAAATACTCATCTTGTACTGCACATCATCCATTTAATACATCAGACACTTTCATTGTCTAGAGATTTCCCTAGACAATGTCCTGCATATATTTTACTACATCTTAAAAATTTTGTTGGCTGCTGTAGCATTAAAAGAACTTTATATTATATATTTTAGACTCCACGCATTCCTTTCTAATTACCTCTTCGCTTTTATAATATCTCCTTTTTCCTGTGCTTTTAATTCCGTATATTCCTGTCCTTTAAATTGATACTGTTGTTTTTATAATGATCTTTTAAAGTGGAATATAGTGGAACGAGGAATAATATTATTTCGCTATTTATCTTCTCACTCTCTAGATAAATTTGTTCTGCACATCAAGCAGAATCTCTAGAAATTGTTTCCATCCATTTTTCCACCAACTCCAACTTTGTGTCCTGTCCCATTCTACTTTTCTTAAGCACTGTCTCATTTCTTCAATAAAGTCCACTATGTGGAAATTGTCATTCTTGAGATGGCCACTGATTAAGAAAGCAGTCATGTTTGTTTCTGGGGCTGTCATTCCTATACATTTTTACGCTTTATATGGGGAAATTTGAAGTCCCACATAAAAACCACTTCTTTTTCTCATAAATTCTTAATTTCATTATAGTGCTGAATTATAAATACCATCAGAATTTGCTCAGTTACAATCCAAACACAGTACATTTAGAATTTTCTAAACACATAGTATAGATTCCAAGATGTTCTTGGAGATTACTTTTGATACCATATTTAACCAAATATAAGCCACATTTTCTTTTCCAAATTTTAGGGTGGTACAATTAGCCTGTGGCTTATAGTCAATATCCAAGTAAAAAAAATCAGAAGTTGATCTGATTGTTGACATATTTGCACCAGTGTGCTGAACAGTGTTGAACTATTTGGACATACTGTAACATACTATTTATTTGCTCCCTGCATGTTGTTGCAATTAGATGATAAATCTTTTATATTCATTTTTAGTTATCCAAAATGAACAAAAGGTCACAATAAACTTTGAATTCAAGAAGGAAGTGATCCTGTGTGCTGAGCAGCATGGGAATTGTGAGGCTGAAAGATGGTTTGGAGTAAACATGTTTTGCATAAGATGGAAAGGGAAGACCTCTTGGTTATTTTTGGTTATTGTTTGCATTTTGTGTTTTAAACTCCTCTCCATTTTCCTTATTACTTTAAAACCAAGATAACTTTTTTTTTCCATTTTAACCATTTCTGTTCTTTTTTTCCCCCAATTTCCACAGTCTAAATTTCTGGGTGAGGTTGGAAGTGGAAAAGTGTGTACTCACTGATGTTGCATTCATTTCCATTACTTCAGCTATCCATGTTTGTTCAAGTCAGTAATATCATAATTGCTTGGTAATGTTGTAGCTTCTACAGTATCTCATACATTCTTTTCTAATACTCACAGTATTAATGTCTAAGCGCTTAATTACATGGTCAATTGTTTTGTTTTTCTTTTGACTTTTCCTTTACTAACTTTACTCCCCATACAGTATATCTTTATTTTTTATTTTCTTTGGCTTATCTTCAGTTTGTTGTATTTCTTTGTAAATCTTTGTGCCAAACTGACTGGTGTCCTCATTTAGATGTATTCCATTATGCCTGTACAGATGGTCATTGCCATGAAAAGGTTTCCAGTTGTCAAGATAAGTCAAGCTGACCACCATGTCCTCAGCCATGCATTGTGTCAAAAGATTCAGTTTTGAAGTTATTCTCCTCAGCTGATCCTCACAGGAAAATATCACTGATTTGGTCCTCTACTTTAGCTTTTTTTCTGAGGTGTATGAGTTTGTAACTGATAGAAAGTGAGTTTATGCCGATGTCATTTGTGCTGACATAGAAAACAAGAGCTGGATCCTGCTTGTCCAATTCTAGACCCTGGAATGGAGCAAACTTGATATGATGTTCTGTGGTATGGTTAGGAAGGGTTTTTTAGTTGCACAGTATTTCCCTTCATTACCTGGGAACCAGCTTCATTCCAGTCAGTTTGTTTGTGTTGTTTCTCTTATATTATAATTCATGTTGCTCACCCATGATGAGCGTCTGCTCATCCCCACAACTTCTGAAAAAACATTCCAATGTTAAGTCAATGTCTGATGTATGTAACTCTTGTCCTATTAGTCTTGATGGTAATTTTATTTAAGTCATGGTAATCAAGGCAAGGAGAAAGGAATATTGGGCTGGCACTGGATGTGAATGTGGGCAGATGAAGCCTTTTTGCAGGTTTTCATCAATATACTCCCTCATGGCCGGGAATTCTAAAGGTGACAGAGTATTGATGCCCCTTGGGAGGTTAAGTTCCAGGTAATTAATAATAATAATAAAATAATTGCTTACACTTAAATAGTGCTTTTCTGGACACTCCACTCAAAGCACTTTACAGGTAATGGGGACTCCCCTCCACCACCACCAATGTGCAGCATCCACCTGGATGATGCGACAGCAACCATAGTGCGCCAGAATGCTCACCACACATCAGCTATCAGTGGGGAGGAGAGCAGAGTTATGTAGCCAATTCATAGAGGGGGATTAGTAGGAGGCCATGATTGGTAAGGGCCAATGGGAAATTTGGCCAGGACGCCGGGGTTACACCCCTACTCTTTTCGAGAAACGCAATGGGATTTTTAATGACCACAGAGAGTCAGGACCTCGGTTTTACGTCTCATCTGAAGGACGGCACCTGTTTATAGTATAGTGTCTCCGTCACTATACTGGGGTATTAGGACCCACATGGACCGCAGGGTGAGCACCCCCTGCTGACCCCACTAACACCTCTTCCAGCAGCAACATTAGTTTTTCCCAGGAGGTCTCCCATCCAGGTACTGACCAGGCTCACACCTGCTTAGCTTCAGTGGGTTGCCAGTTGTGAGTTGCAGGGTGATATGGCTGCTGGCAATAAGAAGTCAATAGGGGAATGATACAGTCAGTGATGTGGCAGGGTTCGAGCTTTGTCCTAACTGATCGCATCAGCACAATCTTAGTGTACACTTGGCAGATGAGAAGCAGAAACCTGGAGGTGGTGACAAGGAGGGAGGAGGAGATGCACTGGGCTGTGACACATTTGTGATATTGTGGTCAATCCACTGAATGTCCCGTTGAATTGTGGGTTGTGTTGTTACATCCAGAGGTATTCCAGGACTAAAGAACACAGAGGAAATGACACTGAGACACAGACATTTTTCGAACAAAATAAACTTAATTTCACAATATACATTTCATAATGAGTATACATTCTAACAAGCCATGCAATCTTTTTTTCTGTTACAAAAGTTTGTAAAAGTTCTTTTTCAATTTGAGCAAAATTGGGGCTGGATTTGCAAAATAAAAGAGTCCCCCCAAGCCCTACCACTCATGCCTTTTTCCTGTCCTGGCCCTGAAACTGCAGTCGTCTAGTCCTCCACAGGAGCTCAAAGGAACAGGTTTTCCTCCTTTGTCCCTGTACAGGGCCCACAGTCCCTTCAAGCGCTCCTTTGCCATTGAGAAGCCCCATTTGGCGATGTGGTGCTTCATCCCCCTGAGGTTCTCTTCCAGCTCCTACTGTATGTTTCCCATTCTGTATTGTGCTGGATGAGAGAGTTCCTAACATTCTACAGTCTTAGTTTTATTAGGGACACCAGTAGCCAAAGCAAGTACTATGTCTCCTTGTCCAATCTGGTTAAGGTGTTTAGTTACAGTGCATCCTGCTGGGGCTCTCTCAATAGCCAGAGTCCTGAAGCTGATAGCATAATGAGTTACAGACTGATTTCCTTGCTTGATGCACAGTAGTTGGTGCATGGACACCGCTGAGCACCCTAACAAATCAAAAACTTGACAGACTTTTTCTTAAATAAAAGTTGCTACAAAGCAGATCCCTTCTCTCCAACAAAGCTGTAATCCAAGTCAAGGTTTCCCCTGAAAGGAGAGAAATTATGTAAACCAAAGAAAAGGGCTGCATAGCACAGGGCTGGAGTGGCTGTATGCAGCAAGGAGAAAGCCTGCTGCATATTATCCATGGCAATGCACAGATTTTGAACTGCATCTTTTAGTTCCAAGATACTGGTCTATTGAACTTCCTCAGAGCTCACTGGATTAATGTAGGCTCAGTCATGTTGTGAGACCTCCTACTAAAGCTCGTAGGAGCAGCGGTCTGGAGACAGGGCAAAAAATCCAAGCTTAAGCCCTGAGGGACAAAATACCATAAATGTTCATTTGTGCATCTACATCGATGGTAATGAGATTAAAACCTACAAAAGCACAAACTTCTATAACTACAGTCCTAGTTATATAACAATTGTAGGTATAAGGATAAATAACTGCAAGGAATCGGTCGAACCTGAGCAAACAAGATCGTAATAATGTTAACACCCAATAACGTAGAAACTATGTAATATGTGCTGTTCCTGGATGGATAGCCCTCCTGCACATCAAACAGTCCGATGTAGTAGCTGTGAATTCGGGGTTAGCGTAGTTATCTGACTGATCTGATCAGTTGAGGGGGCGACGCCCCCCTTTTGCCCCCCCATGGCGCTGGGTCTGTACCTAGCTCTGTGTGTTAAATGTAACAATCTTTTATTTTTTAATATGAAATACACATAACATAATAGTCTTGATTTAATTACATCATTAATTCTAATATTTCAGTAAAATTATATGCCAAGGCTACAGTCAAATACAAAAGCATTAACCCGCTATCCAAAATGGTATTTTAATGCATTATTTCCACTTAGCTCTTAAATTGTTCAATTCAGTGAACTCCACTAGAAATAATAAGGCTTTATACCTCCAACCACATAGAATTAGTCTGAATTGCATTTGAAGTGTATTGCTGTTGTGCGCTGTTGGAGTCATGCTGGAAAAGGAAGTGATATACCACAAATGTGTATCTCTGATTATAGGGTATATTGTACACATATACTGAAAATATTGTTGAACACAGATACTAAATATTGTATGTAATATTTTAGCACTGCCGCTTACTGCTCTGTCCAGTATAAATGCTGTTGAAAAATAAAGGAATCATTTATGAGGTGTAGGAAAAAAATAATTTCTGAAATATATCTCAACAGATTTTATTTAAGATGTAATTAGAAAATGAAAATAAAATAAAATGAGTCAAACCAAGTCTAGTCAGACCAAAACAGTACATTACAGTAATGTCATTACTGTTACTACCATTATCCAGCTAAAATTGTGACACACAGCAACATTAAAAAATAAATAACTTGTTAAAAAATGAAATCATGAATAGTGCAGACAAAGTTTGTGAACCCCCATTTTGGTCCATTTTTGTATATTCTAGACCTAAAACGTTAATAGTTCATTAGGAAAGTCTAAATAAAAGATGAAGACTTTATTTTCTTTCCCATTTGTAGATTATCTGTCTGACATTGGGTGGGTGTAGCCCTAGATTTTTAGAAAAGGCGTCTCCAGTTTAATGGGCATAAACTACTCTTTTTCAGAGGTCCTCTGAAATCTCTTTTGATTGTGGCATCATATGATTCCTCAAACCTGTATTGTGAAGACCAAGCTTACAAAGTTTCTGACCATTGTGTAGTACAAACTAGTTTACGTTTTCCAATTATTTAACCAGGTGAGTTCTACTTACCTCCCTTATTCTGCTAACTCCAGGTTCGCTTTATATTTCACACACAGTTCTTAATTATTCTTTTTTACTTTATACTATACAGTACATCATCGTGTTTCAAAATGCATAAAATTGTAAATATAAACCCTCTTTTTCTCAGTTAGAAAAAGCCCAGTTTTGATTAAACAAGAGTAAAATGGTAAGAAATTGTAATTCCCATTATTATATTGAGGACTGTATAGTATATGACTGTATGTCATATATAAATTTGGAGGATTAATGCGTGTTTGTATAGTTTTCTGTCATTCTTCATGAGAGATCTTGTATATCATGTGAAAGTAGTGAAATTTTTCATCTAATGTTGCACTTTAACACTCCTGGTATTATATTCAGGACATTAACAAAAATGCAAGAACAATGCAATTCCACAAGTAACTAACTGGTTGTCAGGCAATCATGTCACACGATAAAAAAGAACTCTTGATAAAACTAACTTTTTTTTCCTATAATTTTAAATAATTAGAGACTAATGATATCCATTTAATGAATAACCGTCAAAAAGACAATAAATATATTGTGAGAATATTGATGTGTAACATTAAACCTAGTTCTTCATTTACTCTAGAAATCTGGTATTTCATTTACTCTAACTATAAAATACCTCCAAGTAATACTAGTAAGTACTACTGATATTCTGTCATGTAGCTTTTATTTGATCTACATTTACATTATGCACTTAAATGTCAAATGTCATATAGGTATATTTTTAAAAATGATTTCATGCTACCCATTTCCCTGAAGTGCAAAACTACCTTCAGCTGTAGGTGATTGAGAGCAGCATCAAATGTTAGCCTTATCTTGAGAAATAACTTATCCATCCACTCATTTTCTAAATGCTTTATCTAATACAGAGTCCCAGGAGAACTTGAGCCTATCCTGGAACAAATAAGCTATTTTATGTAGATGTAACACAAGAATTCCTTGTTTCCCTGTTTCAGGACTTCCTTTTGTAATTATAATTTTTTTTGTGTGTTGACCCTCGAACTACCTTGGTAGGGTCTGTCACATACCCATTTTCAAATTGTGATCAGCTTTGACAGTATAAGTGACAGCTGTTTGCCTGCTACTCAGGTTTAAGTTTACTACACTGTCTATTTTTTTCTAATAAAGCTTTTTGTTACTGTACAGTAGATAAACCAGAGGTTGTTATGCCCATCATTGAAAAGTTAATAAACATTAAAACATGCACTAAACATGTTTTTAACACAGCACTAAACAGGTTATTCATTTTAAAATTTACCCAAAATAACTCATGATACAATATGTCAGGATTAAGCTTTCAAAACAAGACCATACCAAAATTTGCCAGGGAAGGTATGTTCAAGCCATGGGAAAAAAAGATATGTTAGCTGTGCTTGGGGTAGTTATAAAAACTACAAAATATTATCGCATCAATACTGTTCTCTAAGACTAGCTCCCAGAGGCATCATATTAATCAGATTATATTTCAATACATATTGTTTTTGTGAAATACAGAACAGAATGCTGAGTTCAAAAATTATTGTAAAGCTATGCAAACATATTTGTGGTTTTTTTGTTGTCTTACTGCCCCAAATATGGAATTGACAGTTGTAAATCAACTCATTTTCAATCCTATGACCAAACAATCCTAATTTTAGTAAGTTGCTAAGGATACCATAGGTGGCTCAAGCCTAGCTAACCCAGATGACATTCAATTTGTAGAATCCAGGTCACAGTCAGCTAAAGACATAGTACAGACTCAAACCTGCATTTTTTTGGATTATAAAACTATAGTGTGTATGTCTATGTGGCAGAATTGGTCAGTGTGGTCTGTTGTTACTGAAAGCTTGGTGTTTCAAACCCAGCCAGGGACAGTACGGTCTTTGATTAAAAAATAATGGATCATAAGACTCAAGCTTTGTTCCAAATGTTTTTTTTTTAAATTAAAATCAATTTGTTAGATTTGTTGTTCTTTTTCCATAAAGTCTCTAAAATAATCCTTTACAAAATCTCTGAATCTCACAACTTCACTTGCGACCTTGAATGTGGTAACTAAAACATTTATTGAGATCCTTCCCATAGCTATGGGGCAGAAAAACATGAGAGGGGATCTCTAATCATGTACGACATTCTTCATCCATTCAGATCCCCAGTCTGAATTCTGAAGGAAATTGACTCCATCCAATGTGGATATAAAGAGGTGTTCAGATTGGTATGCAATAATTAAACAGATTCCCAACCCACACTCTCACAGAGATTTTAGGTTCCCTCAATCACTGTGAACATAACACCCTCATGTTGTCGGCAACTAAATGGAGCCTTACATCCAGTCAACTTTCTAAGTGTGCAGTAAAAGAGCTGCTGCAAAAGGCCATCTGTGTTGGCAGAGAGGAAAGTATTGCCTTGGATTTCTTCCACAATTTCAAAGCCATTGCTTTCTTTGCAGTGGTGCCCCTTGTCCTGGGTAGCCCTTGAAAGAGAATGCATTATAAAACTACTACCCGAATGTTATTGCCTAAGTTGTATAGAAAAGTGTTAAAATGTTTTAAACCATTCTCAAAATAGACAAGGCAAGTTGTGTTCCTGGCACACTTTCCATGGGTTCTAAACTATTTAATAGTTTCTTTAGAAATTGGGTCACTGACAATTTCCTCATTATTGACAATTTTATGTCATTTAGTTAATGCTTCATTCTTTCACTTCCAAAGCAATTAATAATTGCAATTTAAATGTATTTCTTACATGGTGAAGTAGCTGCTGTCCAGATGATTGCGAGAGCAATAATTTGATTAATTGGCTTAGGTCTTTTGGGTAGTTGTTGTGCAATAAAATGAGGATAACCTGTTTACTGCAACATGAGGAACCATAGTCACAACTGTTTCATTCCACTCAGACTGTTAATAATTTTATTTGAATCAATTGTTCACTTAACTGATCTGTGTCACCACTGGGTCTTTTCTTATTGAGGATTACAACTTACTTATAAAATCTAAAGGGCTGTGACACCCCTGGACCAGGACTGAATATGACAGGTACTGTATACACAAAAGTTACATTGGAAATGAAGTTCATGTTGGTGACATTCTGCCAATCCTAGGTCATTTGGGGAAATAACTTGAATGCCACATTGTTCAACCACACATTTAATAAGCACATTTGAACATTTAAAACTTTTCTAAGTTTGACTTTGTAATATCGTGTGCAGTCAATTATAACTAAACTTAAAAAATCATCTTTTTCAAAAGACCCGGCTTGGCTGTAAACTACAAACCAACACTGGATTAGATTAAAGCTGTAAGAAACAACAATGGAAAATCACAGGAACTGATTTAGGATTGGAGAGGTGTTAACCTCTCGTGAATTTAGAAGACCCTAAAAATGGGGCGCTAAAATTATAAAATTTGAGAATTTAGGCCATCTGCATTTCAATAAATTTTAGGCTTCAGCAAACTCTCAGCAACAGAATAAAAATTCTGGATTGAAAGTGTTTATTTTCTTTTTAGGCTGTTCTAAATTGTCACTGACCATTTAGATTCTAAAACGGTTAATCTGCAGTAAGCAAATGCTGTATGAATAAAATCCACAGCTGAGAAGAAAATAGAATTTTTCTTTGACCCTGATGCTGGCCCATTGAGCTCACTTGGTTGCTACTTGCTTTCTTATGCTTTAGTCTCATCCAGTCCTTTTGTGGAGGATCTAATTTTTAATCCAGGACTGAATGGTTTGATCCAGCTACCCGTTGCTCTTTGAGAAAAATAGTTTTCATTCTAAAATGCACTTAAATCAAATGCTACATTTTATCCTGCTGAACAGACTTGCACATTTGTATCTCAAACATTAACTTGTAGCTGAAAAAAGGTTGTTTTCGTTCTCTTTTGTTTTTAAACATCAACTGTTTATACAGTGCAATCTCGATTAAACTAAAACATTTGTATCTGTTTTCAACATTGATTCGTGCCTTGTTAAAATAATCCTATCCAGTTTATTTTTTTCACCTAACCTGCAGTTTTTCATCACTAAAATAAAAAAAACAAAAAGCTTAAAAGCGAAACGCATTAAGAGAAAAATCTTTAAGAGAAAGGCAGATTAAAGTGATTAAAATAATGACTCCACCGAATAAATGGAATTGGTTTTATATGTATTAACATATGTATCAGTGTGAGCCCTTTGCTCTCCTAAAGTGACCTGGATGGTAAATTGTTAGGTCTCTTTGGAATTGTAAAGCACAGTGGGGGAAACAAATTCTAGGTTAAATCATTGCGTAAACACATTTATATTAAGGTGTTTTACCTTTTAACATCTAGCTTCGCGTTTCGCGAGTCTATTAGGCATATCTTCCACAAACATGCGCTTCTCTTTTGTTGTCTCCAGTGACTGTGATATGTGCAATGAAATTGAACACTTTCCTCCCGGTGACAGCTTAGCATCTTAGCAACGGGGCTGGTTGCCGAGACCTAGAGGCAACACGTAGCATGTTAATTAGTCCCAACTTTATTTATTTATACAAAGACCTCCCATATTCACACCCATTACGCCTGTCTAATACCATACCCTCCAGCCGGAACAAAGCCGAATCTGATCTCTGTCTTTATTGCTCCGGACTTGTATGGTCTGCAATAGGAAGTAAGGCTGACTTATTTTTTAAACAAAAACGTAAGCTAACAGAAGCCAACCATCAACTGGTACTCGGGAGAGCAATCGCATCAGGTTCCACCCCATATTTCAGACTCCACCCTTTTGTTTATTGGATTCAAACGAGGTCACCGACAGTAAAGGTTTTGGTTTATCTCGAAAACTGGAAGCTCTTACTTCTGACTTCAAGGCTACAAGCTGCTATCCTCTGCTGGTCAGACACATTTAAAATGAAGAACGTATTTGATTAGATGAAATGCAACCAAAGTTTATCTGCAAAGGACTACTAAATAAATAATCACAAACGTCAAATTGTATTTTTAGCGACATTTCCACTCCGAAAAATAACTTCTGCAGTTTCTTTCTGGAATGTCAAGTTTTCATTTATTTCCTGGAACACTGGGGTATGTTTTATTCTATTATTTTGTATTTCTTTACTTTACGATAGGAACGCAGATTAGAAACGATTCACATATAGAAAAGATCATTAAGGTACTGACTAATCGTGTTTTTTTCTTTTGAAATGAAAAAATAGCTGATGGAATTATTACATAAACGTTTCGATAGCCTGGTACTTGTTGCTGTTAAAATAAAAAAAAGTAAAAATGTGCAATCAGTGTACGTAGAGTGTGTGCTACACTGGTAAAGAATATACAGGACTGTCAAAGCTACAGTAGCTTTTCGCCTGCGGTTGTTTTTAAATAAAGATTGATTTTGATAAAGAGCTTTTGAAATTCACAGATGTAGTCCTTTTTAAATGTTTTCCAAATATCTTTATTGTTTATGGACCTTAAAACAGATTTATCTGATCCCTATGTGATCATTATGTGAACATAATGATGAAAAGACCAGGGTTAAGGGATCTAGCTGATTTAGGACTTTGCATTAAAGCATTTATTAGATTTATTTATAACTAGTTGATTTATGACTATGACTTTGCATTTTCCTAAGTGTGAACAAAATAATGTTGTTGTTGTTTTTAATCTAGTAATGTTTTCTTTCTTTCTAGCCCTTACTCAAAGGAAGCAAAATAAGGACTGGTTGTGAAATGGTTATACCCATGCTGTTTGGTCCACTTTTATCATTGGTAACCACAAGATCAACTGCATGTTTTAAACTGCCAGAAGACGGCTAGAAAAGAGGCGAAATGTTTTCATATTGCCATGTGACTTGCTCTGCACCCAGAGGTTTCACATTTACATACAAAAATGTCACTGTGTTACTAGTTTTTTATGCAAGTATTGCCAGCAGTGTGACTGGGAGCTGTCCAGCTGCCTGTATTTGTGCCAGCGACATTGTAACCTGCAGTAACAAGAATCTCTCTGCTGTGCCTGGTAATTATTTTGAATTTGTATCAAGACTGGACTTGAGCTATAACAGGATTACTATTCTGAGCACTGACTGGTCAGCCGGTCGTCTTGATAAACTTGGCACACTGATTCTAAATCACAATTCTATAAAGCACATTTCTCCTGGCACTTTCCGTAAGGCACCTAATGTAAAATACTTAGATTTGTCCTCCAACACACTCAGTGTATTGAGTGCATCAGTCTTTCAAGACCTCAAAGAGATTGAAGTTTTACTGCTTTTTAATAATCGAATTACCCAGATAAACTCAGGTTCCTTTGCTGGCCTCCAAAAATTGCAGAGGTTGTACTTAAGCAAAAACTTGCTCACTCAATTTCCTCTAGAACTTTTTATTGGAAAGCTCAGACTTTCTCAACTTGAATTTTTAGATCTCTCTTTCAACTCCCTTCAAGAAGTGCCTGTTCAGAAGATAATTTCACTACCAGCCAGACAACAGTGTGGTATATATCTTCATGAAAACCCTCTTACTTGTGACTGCACATTGTACACCATGCTAACCTACTGGTTGAAGAGACAATTCCATCCTGTTACAGATTTCAAAGGTGATTATAAATGTTTCCTTCCGCCTCATTTGGATTTTCCCATTAATCTGTTTTCCCAGACAGATGACTTTATGAACTGCTCCAGCAGCACTGTTAATGGCTCCTTCTACTCTTCAGGAGTGATTTATGAGGTTCGTATAGGAAACAGTCTTGTGGTCCACTGTGACAGCAAAATCACACATGCACATTCAAATTTCTTTTGGATCACTCCACGTAAAGAACTATTGAAGACAGGGGACAGCAACGAAAACCTGAAAGTTTTTCCAAATGGAAGCCTGGAGTTCAGCAATGCACAAATCAAGGACACTGGAATTTATATCTGTATTGTAATCAATCATAGAAGAAACCTTAATGAAACCATAGAAGTCACAGTTAAAGTTAGCAACTCTACAAGTGACAGGTCACGGCCTCATGAAACCTTTAACACTGCCTTCACCACGCTTGCAGCCTGTGTGGCCAGTATTATTTTGGTTCTTATCTATCTCTACCTGACCCCTTGTCGCTGCTGGTGTAAAACAAAGAAGACACCAAGAAAACCAAATCCAGGTAGTGCCCGCTCCTCCATTCTTAGCACTACTCCCAGCAATGATGCCCAACCAGAGAGAAAAGCCAGCACTGCTAAAAGAGTAGTATTCTTGGAACCAGGAACAGAACTTCAAGAAGGACAAAATGGAAAAGTTAAGCTGCTTGCATCAGACCAGGTCATGACAGAAAGCATCTTAAAAAACAGCAAAATAAAGTCTGACTCTGATTCTGTTACCTCGTTATTTTCAGACGCACCATTTATTACTTAGCTTTCCTGATTAAACTGTCTCATAATTGCAGTTATTATCCTTAGCTGCCTTGCTCATGGCAACAGCAAGATGTTTTAATTTATTGATAAAGTAAAATCCATATAATCAAGAGAAGATGGGTAAATAGTATTCAGCCCTTTTACAAATCCATGACTTGTCATGATCTACATGTATTCTCTTTTTAACAAGTAATCTTGAGAGTTAACTCTGTATTTTTTAATACACCTTCAAAATTAAGAGAGGTTAGGGTATGCTTGAACAAGATTAAATCATGTGAGGTCGTGTTAAAAACATTATTTCCTGAACTAAACTTTTTTTTGTACGGTGTACCAAGTTGAAGGACAGTTGTGATAAGTATGCTTCATCTATTAACATTGTACTTCATTTCAAATTATAAAGATACCAAAGCATATAACGTACACCGTTCTTAATGCATATCATTCTCTGTATTACCTACACATATTACATCATATATTATTTGTACATCAGTATCACTTGTAATGTTAATGTTACATTACAGATTGCTGTGGAGCAGATTTTGCTCATACAAAATAAGACAAATTCCAGGTTATATACAGTACCTCCATGTACATGACAGTTCTTCTGTGTTATTGTAAACAGATCATATGTTATCCAGATTAGCAGTCAAACCTTAATTATAAATTATACACAGCTAGAGTCCTTATCAATACTCTGTGGTAATTTAAGGTTTTGTTTAAATAAAGAAATATGCCACAGATGTAAATAGGCAAAAAATAGTAAATGGTAGTTGAAGTTCTGTTTTAATACAGCTACTGTGTTTGGAAAACAACAGTTATATTTAAACAGATGTTGTATTGTGATTGAAGAAGATGAGATTAAATAAACTTGTACACTAGTAATGGTGTCTTGCTAATATGCTTTACAGTTTAGTTGAAATGACAAATTAAAAAGATATTAGCAAATTTTATCATAGGAGCATTTAGTACCGAAGAATTGCACTTGTTTCCTAAATATTTATCTGATTTTAGTAAAACGCTAACATCTACCAGATGTAAAACACTGGAATGTGCTCTGTGAAAGTGTTTTGATTTATTTATTTTTTGTGTGTCTCTACTTTATGGAAGTTGTCAGATATAATTGAGCCATAGTTCTTCAAAAAATTAATCTTACTGTTGACTACTGTTTACATGTTTCAAATGGCTGTCACTACTGACTAAATGTAATAGATGTATCACATTCTTTTTAATTTGTGAACAGGTTTCCTAGAATGTTTGAAGGAAAAAAAAAGATCACTCCTAGAAAGAAAGATTTACAAAAGGTAAAAGAAAGTATTTGTTTACACCGTATGATTATTTTGATGATTTATGTGTGCAAGACTCCAGAACCAACTGTTCAACTAACATTGACCTATAAAGTATTTTTCCTAGCCTTCTTGTAAGAAAGCTCATGCCATGCATTCCATCTGGTGTACATTTGTTCAAGTAAGCTAAACTACCAGGTTACGTGGCCTTTAGCTTCACTTTGACATAACCAGCTAGTGTCACTGCGACTTCATGTGCAGTGTTACTGCCAAACAGCTAAAATTAGGTAGTGTTTGAGGCAGAGCAACTTGTTTATTTAATTGTCAAAATCTAATTCAATGTCAGACCTTTGAAGATTAGATTATTTGAAAGTGAAATATTAAGATGGTTGAAGTATGCAACCACGGAAACTGTCATTGTTATAAATGCAATCTGTGACAAATTTGTGATTAAAAACATTGTGCAACGGTAACCTGTGAGAGGGGATTATAATCTAGTGCCCTTGCTAACATGAGTTGTTTTATCCCCTAGCTAAATGTGAAGTGCAAATCATGTGGCTCGGGCACCTTGAAATTGTTTTTTCCCTGTGTGAATAAAAGTATATATTCCTGTTAAAATTAAATTAAAGTTTATTCTCAACTACAGATGGGTTAGTAAGCAGGTATTCAGAAAGCTCACAAGCGTTTACTCTTACAAACTACTGTAATGATTTTGAAATTAAGCAAGGGAGCCATTTAAGTTACAAGAATTATCAGCTTTCAGGGCTCAAAACTACAAAAATATAAATTTACAAAATCTCTGAAAATAAAGAATTCAATGAACTTCTGTTATGGATTTTTCAAAAAAATATTCTAGGAGTATATCTTTAAGATACAAAATTTGGAAATAATATATTTGAATGGAAAGCAAATTGATACAATTACAAATGTCTTTCTTCAAGCTTGAGTTTCTCAGCAAACTGTTTAATATTTCCTTTGTAATTGTTGAAATATTGTGACATCGTCTTACAAATGTATTTTTAGAAATAATCTGTTAATGTTTATATTGTGGTGTTTGTCATGTTTACCAGAAACCCTAAGTTGTTACTCACGTCAAAGGTATTTATCCAAACTCATCTTACATCCATTTTAATTACTATTAAGAATTTAGAAATTATATCAACAGTGCAGTCATTGTGCAAATGTTTCTTCACAGACAGATACAATTAATAGGTTTAAGTTTGTTTCTGAAAAAATGCAACATAACCAGTCTTTGGGATTTTTTTCAATAATTTGCATAGCAATTAGTAATTGCAGTGGCAAAAAAGGAACAAGGTGCAACCTTTTAGTAAGTGAAACTAAGTAATGGGAAAAAGAAAATAATATACAGCTATTAATCATGTTCTAAATAAAACGACTAAATCTAGTTAATAAATGAAGCATTTACTCCCTGCTGTAGTTAATTAAACATTTTTGTAAAAATACCGCAAATACAAAAATGATCAGAAAAAATTTATTTTGCAATGTCTGAAGAAAACAAAATGACAATGGACATATTATGAAGCTGGGTGTTTAAAAGGCAAGTGCAGTAGCTTTATTTTTCCAGTCATTTTGAAAACATTTTAGCGATAACCAATGAATTTAGCGATGAATGACAATGTTTCTACAAAATCGTTATGTCTTAATGACATTGTGTTTTTTCCCCTCTACTTGCTGTTGTAATTCAAAAAAGCAGAAATCATACAGAATACCACAGCACGGGGTGCATTCGTTTCTTGTAGATCATGATTTCAGTTCTAAGTGTTATAGAATTCTGCTATTGTGGAGAAAAGGAAACTACTGTATATGCACTATATACAGAATAGCACCTTGAAGCCTGACCTTGTAGTCTTGGTTAATACTGAAATGGGACACTTAAAATGAAATCTATTTGCTAATGTATGTACTGGTGGAGGGCTAGTAGGTGTCATGCATCTCTCTGGACTAGAATTTCAAAACCAATGTCCTAGTGTGGTGACAGGGAACTCCTGCTGTGCTGTAGGAGGTGCCAGCCTTCAGATGAGATGTTAATCCCCAGGTCCTGACTACTCATTAAAGATCCTATGACACTTTCCAACAGAATTGCGAATTGTGGTGTTCACCCCTGTGTCCTGTATGAATTCCACTCTGGCCCTGTACAGTCTGGTTTTCCTTAAAGTCTCTCCTCAATGCATTTGGTTAATTAATTCTCAAGAATTTCTCATGTCTCTAACTGGATAATGGATAATGGAGCTTCTGGCGCTGAATGACTGCACTTCTGTGGTAGATGAAATATATATATATACTAAATCTTGGGATCTTTTTGGATAAAAAGCACTTAGTAATTGGAGGGATAATAATAACAACAATAATAAAGTTTAATATATGTTTAATAGTATAATAACATGTTTTTTAAGAGACATTTGTCAGACCAAGAGCCACTTCGTGATGTATCCCCAGGGGCTATATCACTCATCTCCAAGGAAGAATGTCTTCATGTCTATTTGTCATTGTCACCCACTGACACTATCGTGCTATTATTATTGACTGACTGAATTTTACAGATAGCATTAAGGTATTGTATTCACATTTGTTATGGATTTAATGCAAGCTTATTTAATACCAAAACTTAGATCAAGCCGAAACTACTCTGCTTCAATGAATGCATTAATAGATGAATGCAATCCAATTCTGTTTTTTTTGCACAAAATGTTTTCATTTTGTATTTTCGCTACAGTTACTATGAACTTGCTTCAATGTGCAGGAACTGATGACAGTGACGCACAGAGCTATTATTTATATGACCTCTGTCTTTATGTTCGTCAAAGTTGAAACACTCCTATCATGTGCAGTTCCCAAAGTGTGGCCTGTGTCTTGTGTGTATATGCCTAACATGCAACATGATACTTTGGTAACTCTACAATAAATAATATAACCAATATTTAATTTATTCATTTTTTACTTTTCTAATATGTGACTTTTCCCAAAGTCTGCTAATGTCTGAAGACACACCACTATACAGGGGCACTAAAGTTGAGCAATGCAGCCATATTATCCTGCAACTCACAACTGGCAACCCACTGAAGCTAAGATGTGAGCCTGGTCATTACCTGGATGGGAGACTCCTAGGGAAACTAAGGTTGCTGCTGGAAGCGTTATTAGAGGGGCCTGTAGGGGGCATTCACCCTGCTGTCTTTGTGAGTCCTAATGCTCCAGTATAGTGATGGGGACACTATGCTGTAAAAAGGTGCCATTCTTTGGATGAGAATTATAACCGAGATCCTGACTCTCTGTGGCCATTAAAAATCCCAGGGTGCTTCTTAAAAAGAGTAAGAGTGTTACCATGGTGTCCTGGCCATATTTACCATTGGCCTTTAGCAATCAGGGCCTCCTAATAATCCCCATCTATGAATTGGCTTCATGACTCTGTTCTCCTGCCCGCTGACAGTTGATGTGTGGTGAGCGTACTGTGTGCATTATGGCTGCTGTCGCATCATCTGAGTGGGTGCTTCACACTGGTGGTGGTGGGGAGTCCCCATTGCCTGTAAAGCGCTTTGAGTAGAGTGTCCAGAAAAGTGCTATCTACGTGTAAGGAATTATTATTATTATTTTATTATTGTTATTATTATTATGCTGTTTTAGAGAGTTGTATTTTAAAGTGGGTACTCTGCTCTACATTTTTTATTCTTGCTAGCCTTATATATGTAGTGGTCAAGTCAAGCTGAACCCAAGATCTTTCTTTTGAACTTTTATGCATGCCAGGTTTTTCACTGTTACACTTTGTTCACTTTAATAAATAATGTAACACTAGCTTTAGGGCAAAACCAAAATATTTTAAAATATGGTTTCTTTTAGCAAAGTCCCCAGCTTCATGCAATTTTGACAGATTTATTTTCCCTTCATAAAAATTACTGATCCATTCAAGTTAACCTAGGCTGAACCAAAAAAAACTGGTTCCCACATCCTAGTATTCTTAAGTTAACAGATAAGACTACTTTGTTCTGCTATATGTAAAGCACTAGCTGCCCCTTAACTCTGTGGTGTTTACCAAGCTGAAACAAAGGCACAGATACATAAATAACAACTTTGACCCTATTTTGAATGATGTTAATACTTTAAAACAGAAAATACCAAACTGATTGTGTTTTGGTGAGGTGATTCTTGCATCTTCTCAACAACAAAAAAAACACAATTTAGAATTTGAAAGTAGATGTCCGGTTCACAGTTTACGAGTTAATCCAAACCTATGTTTTTTTTCTTTCCTGTCTCTGAAGGGTTCTAATTTCAAAAGCAGACATTTGGGAACTTGCCTTAAGTTAGATTCTCCCTCCTGTTCTTTATAAGAACATAAGGTTACAAATAGTTCTTTAGCTAGTATCTACTTTATCTGAGGATCACATCCAGATGTTTCTTGAACAAAGCCATGTCTTGACATAGTTGTTAACATAATTGAAACAAATTTGACAAGAGACACAACAGTCAAACCTAATCAAGAATCATTAAACTAATAAATAATTACCCGGTTGTCAGTTTGATAGACAGCTTTTATAGGGACCATTATGGCTTTGGGTCTGAAAAGAATAATCTCTTCTTAATTATTAAACCTGTTGTCTGCAGAAATATTCTGGGAAACAAGAGCAGGGACATATGAATACAGTAGGTTATTAAATAGAAAACAAAGGGTACATGTAATTGAAGTGATGTAATCAATGGAGTAGTAAAGGGATCTGTACCTTCTTAAATATAAATTCTTTAGATTACAGTATAGTTAATAAACTAGTTAAGCAGATTAGTAGAAGGATAAGCAAACAAAGTAGAAGCAGTAAATTAAGTTAAAAGATTTAGCCAAATTTCAAGACCGGGCAAACAACTGGCAGGTGATTTATTTAATGAGGACAAATACAGGATTTGTGCATGCAGGTACAGTAGTAAAAAAAAATTAAATACAAAATGGAAAATGCTGAGTTATCAGAGGCTACTTATGAAAAAGACTTGGATGTTTATGTTGATGTATTGTTTAAATCATCCAGACAATCTGGGGAAGCAATTAAAAAAGCAAAGAAAATACATAAACAGTAAGAAAGTGCTAAACTTAAGAAACTTAAGAGACTTCAGTCAAAAGAAGAGAAACCAGATACATTTTGGGGCTTAAAGTAATATCTTACATTGACAACCTGAAGGAACTCTTGTCTTGAATAGAGAAGATTATGAGGGTACCTGTTACAAGTATTCAAAATCCACAAAGGTATTGACAATCTCAGACCAGCAAATTCTTCAAAGTGAGTGATGAGTAAGACACAAACCAGTGGAAACTATGTAGAACTACTTTAAAACCAATAACAGGAAGCACATCTTCACCTCTTCTTCATGGAGCTTTCCTGTCATGTTGTTGAAGCTGATATCCTGGGTTCTTTAAAGAAATGGCTGGATGAAAACCACTGCCACTGACTACCAAATGGTCCAGATGTGACGAGTGGCCATCTTTCATTTTTTGTAATCTTTCTAATGTTCTTATAATATCTTTAGAAAGTTGTTCAAATTGATAAACATGTTTTTCTTGTAGTACTTTCCAAAAATTTGGTTTAAATTTCAGACCTTCTTTGACCCTTGCACACAAATCCCAAGCACCCACAACAGTGCAGATATGCAGTTCAATCAAAATAAAATGACAGACCAGCTGAACTCAACAAGGAGAAAATCATAAATCCAACATAAATCATAAACAGAGAAGATCAAGGCTTTTACAGCCTATGGGTTTAACATGTCATCATTCTTATCTGCAGGCTCTGTTTAATAACCTCATAATTGCTTTCTTCTGACTAAAGCACTTATGCCTGGTCTTCTTTGATGTAAAATGAAGAAAAACTCTCAGATTATTATGGACATTCTTCATAACTACTATGCTTTGTAAATATGATATTTGCTCACTTTAATTATTTTTAGGCCATAATATACAATTTCATTTATTATTGCACTGTATAACAGCACATATAATGCAATACACAACAGTAACTTAACCACTGAGAGGAGAAGGAGAAAGAGTACAGCAAATTAATTTAGTGAAGACATTATTATTGACAAGTAATCAGCAATATTATATTGCTGAATTGTATATACTTTGATGTAAATTTTAAATAAACATCATCATTCACCATTAGTGAAAAACCAGTTCAAAATCTAAATATTAATACTACTTATGGACAGTACCTTCAAATTGCCCTTACAGTAATGGAAGTCCTACAAAACAAAGAATGCAATTAAAATAGTCATAATAATACTTCAATTGCCATACAGCCAGAACATTTTAGGGTATTCCAAAAATTATGGATGTGTTTGATTTTTTAAATTAAGTAGTTTAACTTCAGTGCAAAGAGGTTCAGAAAAAATAAAATACTGTAAAAAGTTTCACAATGTGTACAGCACAGATTATATGATTATTATACATACATTCATCATTAAAAAGCAAACTGTTTTATGTTATTTATGCTTTCTACATCTTTACATATAGCCCAATCCTTTCCAATGGTGTTATTTTATTCCATTAATCACCCAATTTGTTGTTTTTTAGATATAAATACAGGTATATTTATAATACTATTATAAGGTCATTTAAAAATCTATTAAACCCTGCAGTACATTTAAATAAGGAATTATGTAATTTCACAGTAAATTAAGTTTGAACTGATCTGCGTGGAAATAAGAAACAGGTCTTGTGAATTTGTCACTTACAGTGACATTTCATTTTGTTCAGTAATGTGAGGTTTGAATCATATTCATAGATCATGCTCTTGGCTTTTTTGTTACACGCACTGTTTTGCTGAATTAAACTGTAAAATGTATAATTTTGGGGAAAAACCGTAATAAACATTAAAGTACATATTTATCTTTTTTGTTCTCCTTCTTCAAGATGGACTGATACATATTTACTTTTCAGCTTCAAGAAGTAGAAGGTTGGGGAAAAGCTGTATAGAAAAACTTGCTCTCCACATGTGTATTGTGTTGTTCGTATATACAAATGTTTAAAATATATTCTTAAATGATTTGTGAAAGAAAAAATAAAGCATTTCTGGAATGCAGTTATTATATTGGAATGCATTTACTAGAATATTCAAATTTCAAAATCTCATCAAATGTCCAGTCAGTTATTTCATTGTACAGTAAATGGAATATAATTTCATATCCAGGCATACTGTTTTCTGATCTAGCATTACAAATATTTCTACATATTTCTTACAAACTATAAGGTGTTGTTTTAATCTTAATGAAGCTTGGAAGTACAAAAATGTTAAGGTGTTTTGAAATGTCATTTTAAAAAATAAGAAAAACTATTATATTGCCAAAATTAGAAAACAAATATTACAATTCCAGATTTTGAAGTAATTTGCATTACATTTGTGTTTGCTTTTTGTTATTTGATCATGGTAATGGGCACTTATATGACTCAAGTTATATTGTTACCCAGTGACAAAATGTACAGTACCGTGGTTGGTACAAAATTTGTTATTTTTTAGGGATGAAATAAACCAAGAAAGTAATGAATGGATTTCAAACACTTATCTTAAATATGTGTTCAAATGTGAGCATATTTTGATTTAACTTTTGAAAATCATACCTTGTGAAAGAACCATTTTCTTCACATTACCATGCAACTGTATATTAATTTGTATAATAACTGTAACATTACCATGCAACTGTATAATATTTAATTTGACTATTACAGAGTTTACCTGTGTGTCTCATGTAATATAATGGGTCCTTATTCATTTTATGAAGTTGTTGACATTGTACAGAAATGGTGATGTTGAGGGACTGCTGCAAGCAAAGATGGCCCACATGAGGCAGATTTTCCTACAATAAAACAGAGCACGAGAGGATGCAAAAATCTTAAGATTGCATCCTTTCATTGTACACTAACAGTGTTTGCCACTCTGACAGATGGTATACAATAAAAGCTACAAAAATACCACAAAATCATAAATTGAATACAGAAATACACTGCGAACTATAAGCTTTAATAAAAAAAAACACTCAAGTACAGGCTTAAATCTTTTTTTCAAGGAAAAGAATGAAAACAAACAATTTTAATTCTGACCGGGCAAGAAAAGGCTCCTTAGGCTTAACCTTGAGCTCAGATCTGCCAAGGGGATTACAAAGTCACTGTACCAAAGTATCGCCTCTCTTAAGATAAAGATTCTAAATCCTCCCAATGGACCAAACATAAGGGCTTAAATCCCCTAATTCCCCTTTGGGCAATACTAAAGTATCCCACATGGCTATGAATCCACAGTATTCCCCTATTCCCTGACATAACAGGCTAACTTCTTCCAATACACAACAATAATAATGGCTCAAAGCATGTAAAAGTACACAGAGCTCTGATGTACTGTAAAGTATAAATGACCCAAGGAACATTTCTTAACTCAAGATATGGTTTAGACAGCAAAGAAGTCGCATCTGAGCGCACACGGATCTAATAAAAAATAAGGGCTGACCTCAAGGCAAAGTGTAATTGATCACAACACAAGATGAGAACACAAATGTTTATGATACAAGTACAAAATCATATGACAATACCACAAGGACAAAACACAGCAAATGTTGTGAAGAGATCCACTTGTTCTTCATGCATAAGATTCAGAAATGATTTTCCAGAGGAAGTATCTCTTATTCTGTATAGACTGCCATATGCACTTAATGAGTTCGTATGAAGAAAACACACTGAAACTTACCAGTTAATGTCACATGTGAAAAGAGTGGGTGTTTGGGCACCACCTTTCGAGGTCTGTACGGGTGTTAGTTGCATTGATGGGCTTTTGCTGATTTACTTTCATGTGTACAGTACACTTATAGAAGGCCCTCTTAGCACACATGTTGGGCAATCACCACACCATTCCCATGTGTGGTTGCTAAGCCTGTTTGACTGTGCCTGTGATTGAGAGGGGTCTAAAGACAATGTGCGGTTACACCTGGTCATCTTTGCACAGCCATATCCTGAATAAGGCTTGGGTAGTTGGCTCTGCTACATTTATAATGTAAATCTAGCAATTGGGGTTCTTAGGAGCAAATGATTTATAATGTAAATTATACATAACTATTTGTCTATTTCTGCTTCGGTTTTATATAAACTAATTGGCTGTATTTGCTGTAGATACACTGGTCCTGATCATAGGGCTTGTCTTGAAGTAACCAGTTCTTAGGTGAGAAATCTGTTAAGAAGTGTAAAATTAGAGAATCTGCTCTATGTGTAACCAACTGTACTGTATATACAATCCATTATAAAAAAACTAAAAAACATATTACTGAAAAAAGTAGGACATTTGGAAATTTACAAATTATCTAAATAAAGTTTACCACTACTTTGCCTTTCCAGGTTTACTAATTTTAGGAACTGTAAACCAGTTAAATGAACATCTTTATTGAATCTGTCACATTTGAATAAGCATGATCAATTTTTGTACCTGTTGATACTGCATATATTGTTATACATGGATAACATTCCATATGTCCCCGAACTTGCTCTTTTTCAGCAGTTCTTCAGTCATATGTCTAGATTTAATGACTGGTTCTTTGGACCAGACTACACAGTCATTTTTTGCCTTAACCTCTCCTGAAGACTGAGTTGTGGAAGATTAATTAGAGCAGATGTTTTAACATTTAAGCTCTGAACCACTGTAAAAATGACCTATTTAAAAAGGCCCTTAGTTCATTACCACCGCTGTGATCAGCATTAAATGAGTGGTATCTTCTGTGCTAAATTTGAACAAGATCACTGTGTAGCAGAAAGAACATTGTTTTTTTCATTACATACAAAAGGCAGACCTGAGGAGGCAAATACGTATTAGCATGAATTCCTACTGATTTTGTGTTTGCACCTTTATATACAGTACAGTATAAAAAATAAATATTCATTCAAAACCACTAAGCTTTTCTTCTAATTGTTTTTTGTGCATCATTAAAGAGGTTAAAATATAAAAATGTGGTGTCCTTCTTACTGTATGAGATGTGCACGTCTGATTCAGCTTGGTTTTTGAAGTCTGTTTTTCTGATTGCATTTAAATCTTACTGTTACAGATGGGGTTTAAAAGACGTGGGCAACAACTTTTCACAACATTGGATTCCTCCCACTTGTGCTACAGATCTACTTGTGCTGCAAAACAGGCAAAAACCTATTTTATCCATAATCATAGGTAGCAGCAACAAATTGTCCTTAGAGAATTGCTTGATCAGCTTTTGAATAATAAGGCCCTTTAACAAAGCCCTTGTAGAAGCAGTAGTGAGGAATCCCCCTGGAATGACTCCAGAATCAATTCAGAGGTATTGTGGAATGACTCCTTAAAATAGAATCTTCATTCATTCAAGTGTAGTTCTCACTACTACTGTGAGAGCATTGTAAATTCACAAAGGCTTTAAATGCATGTTGATGAAATCATGGTTACTGTATTTAAAATATTGTTCAGTATAAAAGCAGGGTGTGGTCCCAACTTCTGCCCTGTGTCTAGTGGGTTTAGGTCTGATTCTATCCAACCCCCAAAGGGTAAAGTGGCTGCTGAAAATAGATGGTTAAAATCAACAGTGTTCTGCCGGAAAAATACAGATTCGGAATCTGAGGACTTGGTTTCCTGACTGACTATGGTGCACCATGCAAGAGCTGTTTGGCCCTTTCAAAATTAAGCCAGTGCCATACCCTCCATGGGAGGAGTGTGTACATTTTGTTTTTATACTGAATTTTGTTTTACATTTAAAACTAGGATTTGATCAATGTGTTTTTAAACCTCTCTGAATTTTCAATATATTTACAGCAGTAATAGTTGTAATTTACTTATACTTACACTGTAATTGTTTTTTGTTTCAGTAATCACTCCGTCTTGAGGTTGTCTTTTTGCTTCTGCTGCATATTATATGTATATTATTGAACAATTTTTTTAATGTCTTGAAAAGTACTCATAAAAAAATATCAAGCAGCGAACACTTCACATAAATGCTTCAGAAGGTTTCATGTACATTGAGAGTTTTTTCCTTCATGCTGGGTGATTAACTCTGGATGAGAGAGACATTAAAATGAGTTGAAGAAATATATACAATACACTTAACAGTGATATAGACCAGTCTTACATGAGTCTCTTATTAAACCAAATAGCATCTGTTCTTGGGAAAATGGAAAGTCTTATTGTCAGATAATATGATACCTACAGGGAACAGATAATTCACTAATGATCTTGGAATTGTGGACAATATCACAATCCATCATCGTTATGGAGGCTTGATGAAGGTAATGTCAGTTCTAATTCTGAGGCGCACTAAGCTCTTGAATAAAAGGAAGAGAGAGAAAAGAATTTAGAGGAGTTATGTTGTAATCTAGGTTTATTCAAAAGCACCACTTTCAGGTGTTTTTCATTTATATTCCTTTAATTTGAAGACTACTGAAAGTGTAGCCCATTGCTGAAGTCACAGGAGAAGCAAACTGGGTTGTTGGAAATTAGAATTAAAATAATTTTTCCTTAGCTCTGATTTTTCTTGCTTGCTTCATTTCAATATATTTGGTCATTTTTAATGTTTTAAGGTTTTCAACGATTTCAATCCTTATATGAGTGTGTGCATATATGCTGAGAAAAATTAAACTGCATGATGAGACCAATATGATTTTTGTGCTTCTTAGTTTATATCCATACATCCTTTTACAGAAACTGCTTTATACTGTACTTAGGGGGTCAATGGTAGGCCACAGCCTAATCTGGACTACATCCTTGCAGGGCACACACACAGGGAAAAAATAGAAATGCTAGTTAATCTGGAAAGCATGTTTTTGGGAGGAAATCAGAGTACCTAGATAGAACCCACACAGACACTGGAAGAGCATACTGTACAAACTCCACACAGAGCCAGATTTGATACCAGGACCTGCAACCCAATATCACAATCTACTGTGGCGCTTGTGCATATAGTGTGCCCTCCAGATTTATTCAAACTAATGATGACATAGGAAGACAAAATAACATATAGCAGAATGATTCTGACTTAAATTGTAATACTGTAATCTGAATTCCACAGAGCAAATGTGATATTTGCCATAACTGAAATCCTGAGTAGAAGAGGGTCACATTTTTTCGCACCTGTAAGTATTTCTTTAAATTAAAGGCCACAAAAACAATCTACAAAAAACATCATTTAGATAGTGGATTGGAAACCTCTGTAACTATAAAAAGGCTTTCAGATGTTTTTGGTTTTCTTAAATTCTAAAAAGAGATAATATATGGCAGGAAGTCAGTAGCAGTAATAGCATGAATCATCATGGTTAAGATCAGAGAGCTCTTCAGAGACAGGAAAGAAGTGGTCATTGAGCTCCACAAATCGAGGGATGGCTATAAAACAATCCACCAAAAGCTGAATATACAGTATGCTATTTTACTATAATGTCCATTTTAGAATAATTTAATGCTCCTAGTACAGTGGCAGCCCTGCTAGGAATAGGAAGCAAGGCCACAAGGAATTGTGAAACAAGTGGATTAGGAGGCAACCATAAATCTAAATATGACAACTGAAAATCTCAAACACGCATGTTAAGGATACAACATATTGAAAACTACTTTTTAAAGTTGCATGCATGAATGTAGCCTTCATAGCTGGATTTCAAGGGATAACTTTTTGTGACAAACCACAAAAAGAGGCAACTCAAATGCCGTAATAACTGACAATAGATAAACCCACATTTGTTCAATGAAACTAGTCCTGATGTAGTAGCATTTTTAAAACTTAAAGCATAACGTGCATTTTTTCACTGTCACACACTCACACCATCTGTACTCATAATATCGAAAAAAACACTCATAATGTACTTATGATAACTGGCTTCTTCTAAATGACATGCAACAGATAATGGGAAAAAATATTTTTATACTTCTTATCAGCATTAACTCTTCAATAAATAAAACATTCTAATGTTTTTACACACTTTCCTATGCTACTGTAGCTCAGATATATTCACTCTTACTCCTTATTAGCAGATACAATAATATCCTCTTCCATTACAATGTGAAGAGAGTCCTGTGAATGCTTCATTTCAAAAGATAGGATGAATGAAGTATATCTTCTATACAATAACAGAAAACCCAGAAGTGTCACTTATGTGTCAGATAGTGATAGGAAAAAGGCTAATGATTTTATTAGATATAAAATAAATTGTTTTTACAACTATGTGATTCACATCTGCCATTCAATACTGATTGACTGATGTTTTTGTTTTTAATGAACTGAAATAATAATGAATCTTTCTCATAAGATTATTGCAACATAAGCCTTATTAGGATACATTTGTATAAAATGGTTTTTAGTAGGTACACATAAAGTAGAAACCTTCCTCCTTGACATTTGGTAACATTCTTGTTCATGAATCACTTACTGTACAGTATGTGTTATTCAGATTTACCACCTGCAAGACATATTTTTAGTTTTTGTTTTGACCTGTAACTACAAATTGGAAGAGTATAGTTTTATTTGTTTTACCTCATGTTTTTACTGACCAATAAAATTTGTACCACTATTTTTTTTTCAAAGCATGAAAACCCTTTCTCCAAGTCTCTTAGCAGTACAGTTTTAAATGCCAATAAGATATTATCAAATAATATATTTCTATTTCACAAAATAGTGCTAAATATTTGGTATGGGGAAACAATTAGTAGGCAAGCAGATTTGAAAACCAAAACAATATACAATACAAATTGTTGTGTTTTTTTACAGAACTCTTTCATTTCTCCACGCTGTTGTTCTCTTTGGTGGTTATAACAACCAACTGGCATAGGTCCCTGGGGTAATGACAGGTCCCAATTACTAGGGAGGACTAGAGCCAGCAGACACAGTAACATGACATTTCCCCATGAGATTAAAATTCTGTCCTACATAAACCTCAGTGCACTGGTGAAAAGCCAGTTGTCATTTTGGCAGTTATTTTTACATCCTGCTTTCCTGCAAGCTGTGTACTTCCAAGCCAATTAACAGACCTCCAGTACCTCTCCCTGCAGTGAGAGAAGATCAGTGTCGCATCAGGAGCTGCAATTTGCTTGGTACAGGAATCGCCACTGTTGCACAGGCAATCTTAGTTTTGGAAGGGGGCACCTCCCTACAGTGCCGAGATATGAAATGTACAGCATTGGCTGAAACATTTCATCACTGTTTAACCTGTCAGGAAACCTACTGTACAGCAGCCAGTGTAACAAAACTCTTTAAAAAAAATGGAATCTGTAGTGGAAAGGTACAGTAGCTCTCGATACTATATCATAAAGCAGAATGTAAACAAATAAAGCCTCGGAAGAATATATTTGCTAGTAATTATTGCTTTATGATACATAAAAACACATTTTTAAATTCCCTTATTATTATTTAGTTTTTATGTCTAACTCCTTTTTAAAAATATGACCTATCTACAATGTATATAAACATTGGTAACCATAAGTCCTTCTACCAGATTTATATGCTTTTACTTAAACTGGGGTTTATTAAATACAAACTTGCCAAGCAAATGAGCATTATTTGACAAGGAGAAAACAGCACAAGAGCAGCAGCTGATTTCCATTGATAGACTAACAAGCAAACCACAGTCCTAGAATGAATTAAATATCAATGATCAATGCATGAAACTAAATTTGGTTTTCCAGGTCAGAAAAAATCTAAAACCAAACAAGTAAGCCATTAAATCTTTTTAGTCTAAAAGTGTCCTTAATACAGTATGTGTCGTAATATCACAGTCTACTCCAACTGTCACGATCATCTTTCCTCTAGAGGGCGCTTCGCCCCTTTTGTATTTTAGTTTCATTATCACGTTCACCTGCCACCTTGTTCCATTTATTATTTAAACCCAGTCCTCCTGAGGCTCAGGACTCTGCATTGGAAGACGGACGCCCGGAGGCCCGCCTAGCATCAGGTCCCCCTACGTCCGCGGCTTGAAGGCATAGGCTTCCGATAGACATCCTAAGATGCTCACAGGGCCTGGCCTCGTCATTCCGTTTTTAACTTCCTAGTCCCAGATCCTGTTCTTGTTTTTCCTCTTTTCTCGTCTTGGACGGATCACCCGGTTTTGGATTTTGGACTGCACCCAGCTTTTCCCCTTGGACTGTTTTGGACTTATTTGCCTGCGCTCCCCCCTTGACCTGGATTCACTGTTGGCACCCCCCCCTGTTCGCCATCCCTTCAATTCCTCACCGTGTTTTCCCTGTAGCCCTTCTCCAGTCACTTCTGGATTATACCTTCTGCATAGGGTCCTTAATACGCACTACACAGGAGTAAGGACTGGCTCCTATGAAACCAACTCTTCCTTAAGAGTTTAAGTTGTGTATTTTCAGTCACAATTGGATGTATTAAATAAGTAATATGTTAAAATTAGTCTTAAGTCTAGGAGGAACAATCCCAAGATGCAGCTTTACCTCAAGGAGTAAGTCTAGGTACTTGAGGCACAAAGGTGGTCACAGAGTTAAGATAGCTTACAAGGGTGAAAAACATTTTACAAAAATGTATACAGGCCAGATACAGTTCACACCATGATGGTAGTTAAATGTGCACGGAAACATATATTTCTTTTGATCTGAGGTGAGTCTACATAAAGCATTCCTTGGATATTTAAAACATATAGTATACATGATCACTCACTGAACATTAATCAACCGCTGTACACAGGGAGCTACCAAACCCTGACAAGCAAAGTGATGGTTCAGGCACCTTACATACAGCACAGAAAATAGAAATACATTCAGGTAACACATCCCACAGGACTGCCCTGGAAGGAACAAACTTGTTCAATAAAAATGTATTTTAAGGTGCCTGCAACAAGCTCACCATGTAAATCATTCTGCCTCTGTCCCCTCCTTTCCAAACTGGGAGGAATTCCAGGCCAATGGCTTTCCTGCCTCAGGTATGTTGCCAGAGAAGGAAACACCAGGTTGCTAGAGTATGTGTGTACCTTCACTGAGCAGTGTCTAAAGCCAGCAGCGAGTTTACAAAAAATTTACAATCTAAATGTCTATTTACATGGAACCTCTTCATGAATAAAGCTGTTTTCAGGTCAAGGTATTATGGGGTAAATGGATACTATGAGTTAACTTTCTATGATCCTTTGTTCTTGTAAAAAACAAGTCACTGTGACAGCCAGCATAGTTGAAATAGCTGCCTAGCAGATCTGATATCCTTAGTGATAAATATGCATTGCTTCTCAGGTCAGCAGCTGTTTGCTATGAATCTCAGTGCTTCAGAGATTGATGTGCCTGTTGTGCTAGTTTTGTGTCAAAAAGGCATGATCCCCAAGTGAAAAGACTGAAATGAAAGTGTATTTTGTTTATAGTACTTTTCCTGGCAAATATCTGATTTGTGATCTACAAAAAGCACCTTTTCGAAGAAAATCTTGCATACCCAGCATGGTTTCTAAAGCAAAATACATTATATAACTCAATTCTTGAAATATAAGAAAAAAATGGGCATGGACTATGCAGGAAACATCTTCTAAGAACAAAAATCCATTAGTTTGTAAATATATCTAAAGTTATCTACATAAAGTTCATATTTATGTATTGTACATATGCTAGGTGTGTAATTATGACAAGTGCTTTCATTAATTGATTCACCACCTCATCTGGACAATTAACTAAGTGATATTCCACCCATCTATTATGCTAATATTAATACAATACTGTATTATATTGAATCTTTGTTATTCTTTAAATATTTTATTTTGTGGAAGGTACTGTGATTTGCCTTGGCATGTAACATGCTACATAAAAATTATATTACTATCATGTGCTTTCTGTACATATGGCCTGTGCTAAGTAGGCCAGGTTGTGCTAAATTGTAGTTAGGTTCTGCCAGATACCAGGGTTAACATAAATGTGAACATACTATGGGATCTGTGTTGTCCATACAGACTGTCACAATTGTAGTCCTTCATTTTCATTTTGGAGTTGATTTTGTGCACCTGCTCCCGGTTCCTGTCTCCCTATAAAAGCCAGACACTCACTCTGTTCCCGGCTCTGCATTGGTTCCCGTACCAGGTGAGTCCGGGACCGGTAGCATCTGGTCCTGTTCCTCCCTTGTCCCCCCCGACCCTCCACCGGATCCCGCTCCAGTTTTTAATCCTCTTTGTCTTCGTCTCTGATGGACCTCCCGGCTTTGGACTTTTGCCTCGTCTTGGATTTCTCTTTTGACTCTGTTTTGGATTGTTTGTCCCGGACTCACCCCCCTGAACACCTGCACACTATGGACACACCCCCTCTTTTCATTCCCGACTCCTGCATGCTTTATTCCCCGTGTTTTCCTCACTCATCCCGGGATTGTGTCGTCTGCATAGGGTCCCGAAAGAACGCTTTCATTACACAGACAAGACTTCAGTTGAACATTTAACCAGGAGGTCGACACCAAGGATAGTCCAATATCATCATTCACTATACCTCATTCCCATTTCCAAATCAAGAAAGAGGCAAAGCTGTTACTAAGTCCCAAATACTACATTTTTTTAAACATTGAGAATGTTTTTTGCTTTTTTATTTTTGCTGCCAGTGATTCATGTTATAGATGTTAGAAATATAAAATACATCTTATGAAAGTAGGATGTAACTAGCATGTTTACACAGCTGTTTGAAAAAAAACACCTTACCTTCAGTAAACAACTTCATTAACAATCTGACAGGGTCACACATAGTACTGACATGAAAGAAAAGCAGGTTTCAAGGTGCAGCATTATGTTGCCTACAGTATAAACATAAACTAAAATTAGCGCTTAGTTGATCAAAACCAAGGGTTTACTAATTACTTTTAAATTGACTGATGGTCCTAATATACTGTATACTGTACGTAAATGTTTATTTTTATACTTTTCCATTTAGTTTCTAACTCCCAAATTAAATGTTTAAAAAATGAACAAGAACAAATCTGTTTTCAAGGATTTTGAAATATGATTTCCATCATTCCTTTTTCAATGCCGGAGCCTTCCCGAGCAAGAAGTGAGTGCAAGGCAGGATACTTCCTGTTCGGGATCCCGCCAGTCGATCGCAGGGCACACGCAATGCAGAAGCCAATTAATTTACCAGCATGTCTTTGGACTGTGGAGGAAACCACAGCAAACACAGAGAGAACATAAAGACTCCACACTGACAGTCCCCCATGGTCTGGAATTGATCATAGGGCCCCACTTATGTAAGACAGTAAGGCTATCCATTACGCCACCATGCCAACCCTAAATATGATTTTATAGTAATGTTTTTCTTCATAAATTTAGTTTCATGTACTTTGCACAATCACTTTTTCTATAACTAGTAATTTCATGAGTTGAATAGGATATCATGGAAAATACCCTAAAAGACATATATTGGGGCTTGTGTATTTTTATCACTTACAGTATTCTGGCCACAGACTACTTTACCCTGCTGTCAGCAACTTGATAATAAAATGTCTTGTCCCCAGCGAGTGTTAAATTAATAAGTAATGAAAGAAGGACATGTTTAGCTGAACCCAGTGTAAGGATAAAGCCTCAGTTTACATTTAGAAAGATGGAGAAGAAATTTGACAATATATTGCCAAAGACTTTTTTTTGCCACATTTTTGAACGTTTTTAACATTAAATATTAAAAAGAAAATGCATCAAAAACAGAAAAGGGGACGCTGAGAAAAAAAAATCATATTCTAAAGATGAGATAGCGCCTGATGATGGTGGCACAGTTTCTGCATGGGCAAAATGTAATCAAGCAGAACTTCTTTCAATAAAAACATTTTTTGACAATGAATGCAGTTAAGATCCATTTAAGGGTATCTCAGTTGTGATCTAAATATAATTTTTGCCTGCAATTAGACCTGTGATCAAAAGATGTTGGGCCTAATTACAGACATGTATTTTACACATGACTACATTTAAAGAGAAGACGAAGCTCAATTCTAACCAAGTTAAGAAATAAATATACTGTACTAAATGTACTTTGCTGGGTTTAGGACAGTTTTGATGGAAATTTTATCCGAATCCTCAAATAACTTATTATTTACAAACAAAAGAAAAAGCAAAATTACAAAATCATTGTTTCACAATCTGATTTTATCTCAAATTCAAGAACATCAGAAAATAACATTGAGCATAGCATGAGAAGTTCAAAGCTTTTTTATTTCAATACTGTATTTTAGGATTTTCAGTTCTCCCTTCTAGTTCAAATATGTGGTGGAAGCTTGCCTTTATCACTCAATTAACTCTTACATCATGGCTTGCTCACTAAATATCGGGTAATATTCTAAAACAAAGTAACTTTCTCCATCATATTTACATTAAATATTTATTATGCAAGTCATTTAGTTTATTCTGCCAGGGTAGTCTGTACATACTATACTTATACATACAGTACAGTAGAGTACATTTAAACACGTTTTCTTATGTAACCTGATAAAATATTCATTGAATGCTGTTATTACTACAATACATTGGAATTTTACAGGTCCGTTTGTATAACAGCAGCAGTCAGGCAACAAAAAATATATAATCCAAAATGTTTTACTCAAGACTAAGAATAAAGGACATCCTGTAGTGATGCATGTGGTAGGCAGGGGCTCCCCCTAGTGAGAAATTACAATATTGTAAGGGTACTCTTCAAACGTGCATGTGTGCTCAAACTATCTTTCAGCTAAACAGTATTTTGTCACTTTTTTTGTAAATCCTGGCCAAAGCAATTACATAAATCCTAAAATATAGATTGGAAAAGTAAACAAAGACAATTAAAAAATCTGTAAAGAAGTACAGTACAGTGGGAAAAAGGAGTACTGTATAAGCCAGTGAAAAACTGCTACCACCCACCTTCATTAACATTAACATTTACAAGTAGCTGAACAAGTAGGTCAAACTGCCATCATTCTTTGGATACATGTAATGTAAGAAAGCATTTGATTTCATGCTCACCAAAATTGGTTTGGACAGTTTAATTAATAAAGGAATTCATTTTACACACATCAATTCAATGCCAGAGTCAAGTTAGAACAGGCCAAAATTTAGATTTAGTAACGCTAAAAGAAAAAAAAGATGTGTGTAATAATAAAATGGATTCTAGATATTTTAAGGTTACATTCCATAGTGGAAAAATGTATTTGTATTTTAAAAGTAATCCTTTCAAACAATTTATAGTGCCTGTATTAACATATGGTTATACTGTAAGTGATACGTGACTCAAACAACCATGGAAATATGTACAGTACACCTAGAATAACAAGAGAACAGATAAGAATTGAATGGGCTTATGAACAAACAAGATTATGTGAACACACTGGAAATAGACTGAATGCACAGGTGCAAGGATTAGACCATCTTTGAAACAGGTTAATACTAAGCTGGATCCCAACAGAAACAAAGAGGAACTGCAATACTAAATCTTTACATTTGAAGGAAAGCTGGAAGTAATACTGAGGAAGTCTTTGCATTACATATTTGTATATATTTACAAACAATTTTTAACCAAAATAAATTCTAGTTATCCACTGTTAAAAAAAAACTATACATTTATATATAACTATAAAAATATTGTATTTTAAATAATTACTTAGCCTGGTAAATGGCAAAATAATAAACATAAAAATAACATATATAATCATAAATAGACAGAGGGCCTCCAGTATAGTAGATGACCCATCCCACCCCTCCCATAAACCCTTTGCCCTCCTACCGACTGGGAAAAGATATCATAGTGTATGGGCTAACTCCACCAGATTCTATAACAGCTTCTTCCTGCAGGCTGTCAGGCTCCTAAACACCATGGAATCTACTTGCACCCACTCCAATTCCAGAAACAGGGTTTAATCCCCCCAGTGTGTTGTGTATATTGTATTATGTATTTACTTTGTAATTTGCACTATCTGCACTTTGCACTGTGTATCTTGTCTACAATGTCTATGTCAGTGTCCTGTCAGTCTTGCAAGTATACATTTATTTGAGCTTTTGTGCTGATTATTTTACATTTTCAATTAAGTAAAATAAATAAGACTACTGTTTTCTGTAAGTACAACTGGAAGCAAGTAATTAAAGGGATGTGATCAGGACAAAATGGAAAAATCAAATGGCAATCCACAGTACATTAAGGTACATTTACTGTGATTGTTTACAAGAATAAAAGCAAAACAGACTTTCTGGGGTATGTTATTTCAAAGTTTATTTAATACGTACTATATACTGAGCATTAATAGAAAGATATCTATTCATTAATGTTTTAAGAAAAATAATTACATGTTTTAATCAAAAGTTTTTGTTGTAATTTTGATTAATCATTTACTGACCTGATACACTTGACAGTTGAATAAGCATTAAATCAGGTATTTTACTCTGTTGAATGTCAATACTGGTTAAAAATCTAGAAAGAAACAAATAGAAAAGAATAGTTACGATTATCAAGAGAATAATAATTGTTAGTCAGAGCGTGGATTATGACACCTCAGAAAGACTCAACTACAGAGTTAAGTCTTATTTAGCAACTTTATGAGGATTATTGCATCTGTGGTGAAGATGTTCAGCATATTACTAATCGTTATGTAAAAATTTAGCAAAATGCTTTATATAACAGACCAATTGATAAAGAAGTCCAAGTATGGAAGTTTGGCAGTAGAGTCTACCTACAGAAACTGTAATGATTAACACCCACCTTATAGCATGTCATTACATTGATCGGGCCTGGGATGTCACTTGCTGTACTTCCTCCAGACTCATCCAGATGTGCAACATCAGGTTTCTCGCAGATGTGAGCAGTGTGACAGTTAAGACTAGAGTCTCATTGAACATTTTTGAAATGAGCTGGGAATATGTGGCATCTAGAACACAATGAATGGGCACATGCACAGACTCTACAAATGAAATGCAACAGAATCCAACAATAGAGCATCTGCAACCTGGTAAAATGATTCTCTTGTTGTCCATCATGTATTGCTCCAGTATAACCATGCCCTCAGTGCTGTTGCCAGTCTACTCCTCTCTGCCCCTATCTCCTCTCCTTCTCCCCCTCATCATAGTCAATCCAACATCACTCGCCAACCCAAGCATGTACAAATCTGCTGCTACACAAGTGGTGGTGAAAATGGGTTCACTTCTCGCTATACCAACTCACATTTGGTATTCAATCAGGTGCAGTGTCAGTCTCTGATGTTCTCCCCCAAACTACTTCACACAGCTCCGATGGTCTTGGTTCAGATCTACTTTCCCTGCACACTGTCTGCACACCAACCTCATTTCAAAAGCTCCAGCTCCAGCCCTTTACCCCCAACCAGCTCAGCTCAGGCTGCCACCCCCTGGCATGAATATAGTCATTGTGCACTACTTGGCTCCAGGTCTTCCACCATACCTTTGGACAGGCTGTCACTCGCCTGCTTCTCTTCCCTCTGTTCTGCAAGAGCCTTCTTGACCACTTTCCCTGCCCCTTTTTTCATTATGTATTTTTCTCCCTTCAGGGTTACCCCTCTAAGTATAGTTACCCACATGTATTCTGGTTAAATGGACCTCGTCATCAGTCTCTCTCTGATTCATAGCTTCCCTGCACCTGGAATTAACAAGTCTACTTCCTAGTCTTGCCTAGTTTTCCTTAAGCTTTGCAAATCATCACATTATACCAAATAAAAGTAGCAGGACAAATGATTAACTAGCGAAATTCATCACCACAAATATTTATTCATTTATGCTTGTTGACCCTAAACTCCAGGTACTTCATAGTGCATGTTGGCAAGATTATTATTTTACAGTCTGTATCATTTTCAACTGCCTCACCTTGCAAAGCTTTTCAGATGATATCGGAAACCAACTGGCTGGATCCCTTCATTCCCTTCATCCTTCATGTCATAGATGATATTCTCTTATTAAAATTTTATTGAGATTTTCAAATGTATGGCTGATCACATCACCAAAGTATTGCACCTCCTTCTACTTATTAATTATTTCACATCAGTCTCCTCAAACAGTCCTTTTTAACCTTTCTATTTTGACTACCAAATAAGCTCATATTGAACAGCCTGCCATTCTCAGCCAATACTCTATGATTCCTACATCGCTTCCACAAAGCACTAACTTTGATTGGTAAACTAGGCAGTCAGACACCTGTGTCACGAACACGGACTGAAATCCGTGTCAGATCTTGTAGAAGACCCTATGCGATGCGGTAAGAGCTGGAGAAAACAGGAGGCGTGGTAAAAAGGAACACACAGGGGTTTAATAGTGCACAAAATAATAGTGACAGTCCGTGAGACAGTGTACGGGGAAGACAAAACGGCATCCAAATCCAAACGGGTCCAAGGGCAGGTCAAAGCACAGTCCGAGAGTCCATCAACTAGAAATCCATCCTGGGACGCGACAAAGTTAAAATCCCCAGGAGGGGGGAGCACACGGACAAACGAAACATGGAGGTCCAAGGGTGACGGGGCGAGATCCTCCAGACCCCGGGCTAAGGAAGCGGGATGTCGGGGATGAGGCCTATGCCCTCAGGAGACGGACGTAGGGTTTTCTGGTGCTAGGCGGGCCTCGCGACATCTTACCCTAATGATAAGGCCTGAGAACTGGAGGAGCTGGTCTTTAAATAAAAACACTAAAAGGGTACACCTGGAGAGCTTAATCACACGAACAATAATGGGAGCAGTGGAGCGCCCTCTAGGGAGGGATGTCGGGCGTGACAACCTGCTTGGTCTGCGCCTCTGTTGCGCACCTGGAGCAGCAACTAGAGACTGGGGTGCTCTCTGGTGGTGAGATGGTGGACCCGTAACAGCCACATTACAAAACACAGACATCTCAAAGAGAATAGAAAATACAGAAAGAACAAAAACCTTCAAGAGTCCAAACTGAGGACAGTAAGAAACAGAAAGCATACATCCAGAACAATTTAAATAGCAAACAACTATCCAAAACCACAAAAACAAATAAATCTTCCTATTACAAAGAGGACTCTCAGAGAATAGCAACTCAGTCTACAGCATCCATTTAGAAGGTGTGGAGTGACCTATGTGGTGGAGACAGTTAACTCCTTCCACACTCAACTGGCACAACACAAATAGAACATCAATAACCAGTGGGAAAGGAACACACACCTAAGTGGAACACTTCCTACACCATGGTGTGGAAGTGCTGGAGGCCACAGGACTGGAGAGCTAACCCAGCTGGACAGGGCAGAAATAAAAGGGACAGGAGTGGATGAAAAGACTTGATACTGCCATTCCACAAGGTCTGTGCAAAAAAAACACTTATGGGAGCCTCAGTCATTAGAAGGAGAGTGCAAACTTCCTCGTCTCAAATGCTCCACTTTTGAGGAAAAGTGAATTTTGGGAAAAAAATATGAAAAAGGGCGTTATTCCCCTAACCTAACCCTCAAACTAATATAAACCCTATTTGAACTGAAAACGTAACCCTAACAAAATCTAACAATAACTATAAAACATCCCTTACCATAAATCTAACACTAAAAAACCCTGACCAATCCTTACCCTAAATCTAAACTTTAAAAACGTTTTATTTGTAAATCTATCCCTAAAAACAACTCCAATCCTAACAATAAACCTAACCATGACCCGAACTCTAAAACTTTAACTTTAGGGCTTTCTAGAGGTGAATTCTATTCCTTAGACTAAAAACAACACTAATCCTAATCTGACACCCAAAGAAGGCTCCACGGCCAAAATGTTGTGTTTTCTTTCCTCTCTTTTCAGCATGGAATAAACCTATTATTTGATCCCAATTCTAATCTTGCCTCTAACCCAAAACAAACTTCTAGCATCAAAACAACCATAACCCTAATAATTTACTCCAATTCTAAAAACAATCATAGCCTTAAAAAGAACTCTATCTCTCACTGTTGTCCTAAAACAACCCTAACCATAAAAACATCACTCACCCTGAAATTAATCCTATCCTTAAAGAAGGCCCCAACAATCTGTCAGTGATCATAACCCTAACTCTAACCTTAAACCTTAAAATAAATCAATAATAATATAATAAAATAAATAAACAAACTAACCGACAAGCATAACCCTAAAGTAACACTAACCCTAATCCTAAAAACAACTCTAACTCTAATCCTAAAAACACTTAATTTACACTAATCTTAACCTCATAACCCACTCTAATCCTAACTCTAAAACTACCCTGCACCTAACCCTTAGTGCTGGGTATTACTACAGGAATATTTTAATCAAACCCACCAGAGACTCCAGACTTAATACAGTGTTCCTTTGTATTTCTTCTAAATCTGAAAAAGAATATTAACAATAGCCCAGATGTTATTGAAATTAAAATGAATTTCAATTTCAATGCAAATGTTTAACTTCATTTTATTGTGAAGTTGAAGTTGCAGATTCATTCCTTATATGTCTTTTAATCTCTAATTGTGTAGTTTTATCGTTTTTTCAATGTGTTATTGTCCATTATTTGCATTAATTGTACATAGCATTGTACAAAATGTGAACATACTAATAAGTTAATACTATATATATGGGGCGGTGCAGTGGCTCTGTGGCTGGAAGGCTGCTGGTTCGTATCCCGTGGCCGGCAGAGAAATCATACTCCGTTGGGCCCCTGAGCGAGGCCCTTAATCCCAACTGCTCCAGGGGCGCCGTATAAATGGCTGACACTGTGCTCTGACCCCCCAAGAGAGAACCCCAAGCTTCTCTCCCTGTCTGTGTGTCTCATGGAGAGCAAGCTGAGGTATGTGAAAAAAGACAGATTCCTAATACAAGGAATTGTACAATAAACTTACAATAAAGTGATCTACTCTTAATTTAATGATTTCCAATTTTTTGCCAAATGTTTTCCAAAGTTGTTTTCTTCTATTTCCAAAGTTGGTTTCTTCTGACATTTTACAAACCACTATGGAATAATCATAAAAACAATGTTGCCTAACACACCAGCAGGAGGTAGAAAGGAGCCTTTTCATGTGCATGTGAACATCAACAAAGGATGTGACCTTTGCCACTCAGCCCTAATAAAGTGCAAGTGTTTAGAAGAGCACTCAAACAGGAGACAAAAAATAGCCAAGCAAAAATAAATGACATAACCTTTTACATAACATTTAACAATTAAAAGGAAATAGCAAATGATCTACAGTACCAAACATGTAATTGGGCATTATGCCAATGAACTCTGCTACACATTGAAACGGCAGATAATGGAACAAACATAAATATAAAAATGCTGTAATACATCAAAATGTATTTAGAATTTTGTTTATTATAAAATAGAAAACATCACGATTTAATTTGTGTGTACTCCACTCATCATTATAAAGGGGCTTATACCTCAAACTTTCAAACATCACCAGTGATATAACAGCTGTCTCATTTTACACTTCTATGTGTTCATATTCTTTTCCACACTCTGAAGCTCAGTTTATGATTTAGAAATGTGCAGATGTCAGTCTCCTTTCTGTATTTCTAGGGATCACTTTCTCACATTCTCCACATTATCATCTCCACCTAATAATAATAATCATCATTACTTTACTTAAACAATTCTAAAGGTGAAGAAATCACATACTGGAGGTCAGAGAATTTGTCATAACAAAGACAGTACAGGAATGTATGCCTAAGAGTTATAGACTGACTTTATCAATGCTTTTAGATTTCAAATATTTGAATCATGTCCCTTTGTGGTCTTTGCTCAAGATTATAATTTTTATTATATCAGTTAGACACTCCTTTAATCAGAGGAATGTACAGTACATGACTGCTTTTCTGAGATCTTATTCCAATTCAAGTCTATAGATTCCCAGCACAGCAATATTTTTCTTAATAAATGTGGCACAAATCAATACATAGTATTCCAAAAGGTCTTAGTGATGTATTTTTCATAATTCTCATAATATTAACATACGTACAGTACTTGCGTATTTTAACACATACCTCATTTTAAACAGAATCAGTCAGTCAGCCAAAACTGGAACCTTTTGGTCTAAATGTGAAGTATTGCAAAGTGTTATTTCTGTTGCAACATAGTGCAACACACTGTCAAAATCGTCCCTACTGTCACTCACAGTGGTGGCTCCAACTAAAGTATAAAGCCAAAACTACACTGAGGGGCTTAAGAACAAGACAGTGAGTGTCCTTGAGCGGCCCAGTGAAAGTTCTGATTTGAATTCTATTGAGAACCTAATGAAAATCTTGATAATTGCTATTCATAAGCAATCCCCAAGCAAACAGAGGTTGAGCAAATATGCCAAGAAAAATGGGCAAAGCTGGTAGCAACTCACTCAGAAAGACTAGCAGCTGTAACCCCTGCCAAAGGTGCTTCCACCAAATATTGAGTCTGAATATTCAATTAACATAGTTAAGTTTTTTGCTGACAATGACTGCAAATTGTGTTAGCCTTAAAACTCTTCAGTTTGAACATTCATGTTTTGAATCAAATATCGACACAAATAGGGGGTTATGAAAAAAGGAAATACCAGGAAAAAACTGAGCAGATTAATCAATACATACATTAATAATAATAATTCCTTATACTTATATAGCGCTTTTCTGGACACTCCACTCAAAGCGCTTTACAGGTAATGGGGACTCCCCTACACCACCACCAATGTGCAGCATCCACCTGGATGATGCGACGGCGCCATAGTGCGCCAGAACGCTCACCACACATCAGCTATCAGTGGGAAGGAGAGCAGAGTTATGTAGCCAATTCATAGAGGGGGATTATTAGGAGGCCATGATTGGTAAGGGCCAATGGGAAATTTGGCCAGGACACCAGGGTTACACCCCTACTCTTTTTGAGAAACGCCCTGGGATTTTTATTGACCACAGAGTCAGGACCTCGGTTTTACGTCTATCCAAAGGAAGGCGCCTGTTTACAGTATAGTGTCCCCGTCGTTATACTGGGGCATTAGGACCCACATAGACCGCAGGGTGAGCGCCCCCTGCTGGCCCCACTAACACCTCTTCCAGCAGCAACCTTAGTTTTTTCCAGGAGGTCTCCCATCCAGGTACTGACCAGGCTCACACCTGCTTAGCTTTAGTGGGTTGCCAGTTGTGAGTTGCAGAGTGATATGGCTGCAGGGTTAAATAATTATAACCCAACTTGTAAAGAATTTGCCAAGAATATTCCCAAGCAGTTGGAATAATGTAATTGGAAAGCACCTGAGATCTTCATTCTCTGGCACAACTTTGGTGAAAAGAGTAATAATTCAGGCACACTGGGTTAAGCAAATATTTATTAACAGTGACGATACAGTAGCTCAGGTGGGTAGCTGCATCAGCATGCGTAGGCTGCAAAGAAACAAGTAATAGGTTTATTCCATGCTGAAAAGAGAAGAGAGAAAACACAACGTTTCAGCCGTGGAGCCTTCTTCGGGTATGAGCTTGTTCCTTGACAATACGGTATATACGCTAAACAACACACAACATAAACATACAACACACACTTGGTACAAAGTTTCTAAAAAGGCATCCCAGACATCCTAACATTGTAACCACCCAGAAAACCCCCAGTGTTATCATTTTTTCAAACATATAATGCCTATAAAGACCAAAATATAAGATAAGCTGCCTTCTTAACTAAATAGAATACAACCTGTAAATCTCTGTAAACCCAGATGCCACTAAATGAATGGGAATCTATCTCCCCTAAAAATGTATCCACTAATCAAGAGAGTCTGTTTTAACCAAGGAATTTACACGGGAAATTAGTTTCCTAAAAACCAACATTCTCCCTGTGTTCATGTGGGTTTCTTCAGGATGCTCTGGTTTCCTTGCAGGGTCCAAAGACATACTGGTAGGTTAATTGGCTTCTGGTAAATTGGCTGTGGTGTGAGTGTTTGTCCTATATACTGGTGAATATTGCCTTGTGCCCGTTACTTGCTAGGTTAGGCCCTTCCTTCCCCTCGACCCTGAATTGGAAGAAGGGATTAGAAGCTGGATGGATGTCTAATGAGTAGATGAAAGCAAGTCCAGTATATTGTTAAGAGATCACATACTACCTCAATTGCTAATGCTTTCCAGTACCTTTAAAAATCTTTTGGCTAAGTATCTAAAATTGCAAAATAATAACCAAGAACTGAAGCTGGTTCAGATTAGATTGGATCAGAAACACCGATCCAGCTTTCGCTATCATCTATGTTTCCCAGTATTTCTAGGGTGCAAGAGTTAAATGTGTGCTATTTTTGTAAGAGTGCAGGCAGGGTTTCACTTTTGCACTTTGATATAATTTTAACCCTCTTGCTGAGAATAAAACACAGCCCAAAAAAACCTTTCCAGTATAGGTCCAAATGTGGTGTTTATCTGGGAAGCAGCTCTCCTTCTTTTCACCACAGCACAATAAACAAACGAATGTTTCTTCCAGCTGCACACTGTTTTATTTACTCTTCATATATGTTCATATTTTTCTTCCCTTGTCATCCAGATGTTTAGGGCAGTGCTTATGCAACTGTCCTGAGGCTGTAAAGGGGTGCAAGGGAGTGCAATGTTCCAATAATATTTTTTATTCAAATAAATTCCTATTATTCATTTCAAATAAATTAAATACATTTTCTATACATATGCCAAGTCCCCACAGGAAGAATTCAGTCTTAATAGCCACATTAGGCTTTTATCAACAAATACCAGCTTCCCAGTGTTTAATTGCAACCTGTTTCTTTCAGTAATTTGCTCCAATTGGCTTTATGTTTAGGCCTGGTGAGATCTAATCCAGGGATAGTACTGCATATCCAGGGATAGTACTTTCCATGAAACATAGAAAATGCGTTCTTGCAAATTTCGGCTCCTTAGGTTAATGCAATAACCTGCTAGTTATTGCTTGTTATATCACATACTTTTTTATGGGAAATTAAGTGGTAACTTTCTTTGTTGATGTTTATTATTTTTCACTCTTCTGCTATTCCCTCCTTAATCTATACTCAAGCACTACCTTAAATTCTGTCTAGTTGTATTTCTACTGTTACCTTTGCAACTGTTTGTGCCTACCTACCTACTCAGAAAAAGTACAGAACCATGCAAAGCACTCATAGAGAATCAAGTGTCATGAGTCAAACTAAACTTGTGGTTGGAGTACATTTATCTCCCAGATTTTCATTTCTTTGGACACCCCTTCTCACCTCTCATACCTATTCTCACTTCCTCTTTCTTTGTCCTTCTTACCATTATATCATTTATTCCTGCTCTCTGCCTCCTACAGCTCATATATTGTTTTTCTTCTCTCTACTGTTCATTATGGAAGGAAATCTCTTCTTGTGTCTCTTCAAAATATACCTGTTCTAAAATCTAAACGACTGTAAATTCAAGAATAACCATTTAAATGAATCAAGTAAATTACAAATACTGAAAATACAAATACAAAAGAACATATTTTAGTCTATATAATGTTACAATTACTTTTTTTAAATAGCGAAATGTATTTTTGTATTAGGTCTACTTCTATCATGCAACATTATTTTTTGATAAGTAAAAGTAGCCAAGTGTGACCATTTGATCATTCTCTTTTATTCTGTTCACAAAAGTACAAAGTTCTTATGTAACATTTCTACAGGCTCAGGGTGACTGCCAAAGATAGGTCTGGCTGTAATCCTGTGTCCTGTGTTGAGTGGTGACTGCAATGCCTTGACTACATAATTGTATCTACATTGGAATTCTACTGTGCACTGAGTTTTTTTTAGAACAAAAGATCTCATGGAACTACAGTCTATGGTGTTTTTATGCAATATGTATCTCATAGTTTTCTCAGCAACAACAATTGCATAACTGATTCACAGTATTTTTTTTAGAAATTAGGCTTTTAAAAGAAATAAATAAGGGGAACTTGGGTCACAATGGCCCAGCTGGGTAAACACCTGGCAGGTAGCCAGAAGATTTGCTGTACAGTAGGTCATCATTACCCATGAATTTCTGAGAAACATTCTGAATGTAGTAATGAGTTCATGTACTGTATGTCCATTGAAATTTAAGGAATGCTGTAGATGTTTTTGAGTGAGGAAAATTGTTTATAGTCCCTCTTCATTAGCTTTAAAAGAAATGTGATTTTATGTCTTCAGAAAACTCTGTGTCTAAATTCACATAACCTGGTAGTGTACTAACAGTTTAATGCACCGTAACTTCGCTGTTATGAAACGTTTGCATCACAAGTTGTTTGTAAACTTATTAAATGCTTAGTTTTAAATAGTTTGTAAGGAAAGCCCATTTGAAACTAATTTAATTTCAGTTCCATAACAGTTTTAAAACAATGAAGCAATATACTGTACTAAACAAAAGTATGCAGTACTCAGGGACACAAGCTAAAGGAGATGCAGCTGATATTCAACCTCATATCCTCATCAATAGACATGTAAAATATATTTTAAAAAGCTTTATACAACATGGCCAAATAAGGAAAAAGTTACCCTTACATTTCTGCATCTTAAAATAACATCTATTGTTTGTACAGTATATGAAGGATGAGCAAACCAATTATGACATAAATTGAATTACTTGTCATCAGTCACATTTTCCATAGCTATATGGATTTGCATCATGAAAATTTGCACTGATTAATATGTACATAAATAAAGATAAATAATGTGGTACTCGAATCATTTCTCCAAAGTTTCGTCTGTGAAGCCTTCTTCAGGTGTAAAGAACAGGGTGATTGCAAGAATACTTAACCATCCTGTGTGTTCTACATTTGTTCTTTGTTAAGAATAAATATAATTCAGAAAACATGGATTTTGGGAAGCCTTCTTCACACCTGAAGAAGGCCTCACAGACGAAACGTTGTGTTTTTCTCTCTTCTCTTTTCAGCATGGAATAAGCCTACTGTATTACTTGTTGCTTTGTTAACTATGCATGCTGACGCAGCTACCCACCTGTATACGAATTTTGTTTATACTCTTTGAATGCAATAACATTATAGATTATAAATGAAATTCTTATACATTTTAAGTTTCATTATTGAATAGAAGCAGAACTAGGTGCTTTTCTGTGTCTTACAGTGCTCCTCATCACAGTGCAGCCCCTTGTGTGTCCAATTACTTAATTACAGACTAAATAAATTAGGGAACATCATGAAGGTTTCGTCCTACTTTGGGCTGTTATGTAAACCAGACACTCACTGCTAAAAGAACTCTTTGTGATCTGCATATCTTCAAATATCTTAAAATAAAAAAGGGACACTACTAAGCCTATATTTTCTTTCTTTTCTGACCATACGTTTGAGAGATAAATATGATCTTATTTTTGTAGTCAATTTATATTATTGAGATAATTAATGCTGTGTCTATAGGGTGACACCCCCAACAAGGTTTGTTATTTGCTAGCAGTCCTTTTGTTTGTTCTCTAGCTGTAATTATAAATGTTTACAAAAATTGACATACATTGTCATACTTCATTGCAGGGCTTCCTGCAAGAACCATGTTTTCTGAATTATATTTATACTTAACAAAGAGCAAATGTAGAACACACAGGATGGTTAAGTATTCTTGCAATCACCCTGTTAAGGGATTTACAGATGGATGTTTGGGAACGTGAATAGTAGTGGCAAAACATTCAACACTAAGTGGTTTCTTCCTTCATAACTGTCCAATTTGTACCTGTCCAGTTATGATACTGAGACGTCATACTCCCCATTCAAGATATCCTTTGCCACTCCAGACTGCCAATGTAATCAACACAATGAATTGCATCTCAGAACATCAAACAGTTCTGATTTCATGCAGCTGGAAAATACCTGATCCTATGGGCTATTATAACCGGGTATCTTTGTCCTCAAGAAAGAGGAAAAGAGACTGCAAGTAAAGAGCCCTGAGTCACATAAAGTACTGATCACCAGCATTCTTTACAGAATTCAATTCAATTCAATTCAACTTTATTGTCATTAAACTTACACAGGTGCATAGTATAATGAAAAGTGTTTCTCATTAGTCACTCAGGTGCAGTATATAAATAGGACAGAAGATAAGACAATAGACAGTTACACAATAGCAATAACTAGTAACATGTAATAACATAACATAAATAACCTTTAATCAAGTAATCAAAACCGCAAACAGAGAAAATATAACAGGACAAAAACAGTGCAAGGTAATTCTTGGAACAGTGCAAAAATAGTATGGTTAAAAATAATATGGTTAATTAATAAATATTAAATATTATTATGCCTGTTACAGTTTTACTGGCCTATCGAGGGGACAGTACAATTCCGGCTTACATGTGTGTGTGGTGGTGTAGGAGTACAGTCGTGTACTGCAGAAGTGTACTGCATGGAGACAGTATCATCAATGATGGTATGTCGCTTCAGTTAGAGGCTGTCTGCTTCTACCAGAATCTTATGATATTGTTCTTCATCAACAGTCCATGTCTATAGACAACATGGTCTTTACATTTTCTTAAACAATTGTCTTAAATTCTGTGAAAACAGACTAGTCCCGTGGTATGGCATGAAGCTTACATGGATGTTCCTTCACCCTAAGTCTGATAGTTATGTATGTTTATGATTCCATGGCTAGTGAAATCTGTTTTGTTTTTTGAAGGTTAGTGGCCCAAAATCCAGCAAATTTTGACATTATTTATTGTACAGGTAATGTAAGAACATGACTTGCAAAACTTTTCATTGAACAGGTTGCGTGGAGAAATAATTATGTCTTAATGTGCACCTCCATGTGTACAGTACATGCAAGGATCCCTGTGCATTATTCTTTGTTACTATACTGTATGTCTCTTCATAAAAATACATGTTCTCTACTTTATATATTTATAGTAAAGTTTTACTAAAATAGCTTTATCTCACATGACTGCAAGTGTGCATTGAGTTTTTTCCTTATGTAGCATTCACTAATAGGTACTGTATGACGTGATGAAGAATGTTTTTTTCCACTGTTATTTACATACCAATGATTCTTTATGCGTCTTGTGATTTTCAAATGAATTGGATGCACATTTAAATGGATAATCTTTTTGGTTGTTAAATTATCCATGATAATGAGAAAGTTAAGATTGTGAAAAACTGAATACTTTCAAATCAATTAAAGTACAGAAACAACGGGTTAGTCTAGTAAATCAGCAAATGAATTGCAGAAGACTATTTTTACAGAATTATGTAACAAAAAATGAAAACATCTGAATGCCTCATTAGCTGACTGTGCGCTTGTTTAAGATTTTCTGCTGTGCTCTCTTCCTGTTAACACTTTCAGGATCAATATTGAAATTCTACTTGGTGCATAAGGATTCTGTATTGAAAAAGCCTCAAGGCAAAACCCAGTTGTACAAATTAGAGCAAATATATACAGTAGTTTGATTTTCAAGGACAGTTTTTTTAAAGGACCAAATGTCCACTGAGAAAAGCAGAAAACTGGTGGTATTACTGATAACAGTTAATGATTAAAATGTCATGGGATCTCTGACAATAGTCAAGTCAGATTTATTAAATTCGTAAAAATATTTGGTTTTGGTGTCCTTTAACCTGTTTTGATCATTTTAAAGCCACATTGCTGCTGGTTAGCAAAGAGTTTAAAAATGTGTATTATTTCCATGTAATACAACTTTCAAACATACAATTCATATAAGTTATCTAAAAAATGGAGAACAAACACTCAATATATTACATGAATACAATGTAAAACACATACATTTCCCTTATTCTAGTGAGTTACATTTGTAGCTGTGAATAAAATTATATAAAAATCTATTCTTTTACATTTTAATCTATATCTTCATTACTCAAGGATGTTTTATCTGTACTCCGCCAGCACACAAAAGACAAAAAAGCATACTTAATACAATAATTTAAATTGTATTTGCATTGTAACTATTCTTTAATTCATTGAGTTTTTTTCTCATAATGCTAAGTAGACAAATGGTAGTTCACACAATTTGTTCTGTCCTATTAAGCTTCATTTGCTTTTTTTTTTTACTTTAGGACAACATGTATATGTAATACTGTAGCTGTCAATTCCATGCTGAAAAGTATACTTACTCTAACTTTTCAGGTTTGCACTAACCTCTACTTTTTCCTTTGTATTTGCCTACACTGACTAACTGTCTCACTTTGACATTTTTTCTTTACTGTTTATAATTATGTGTAACTAAAAAACAAATAAAGACTGTTAAAAACAGCACAGGAATTTCTTACTGTACATAAAGTATCAGGTTGCATATTAAGTCACTTTTTTATAATGACACAAGATACAAACCTTTTCCAAGGGAAATTAGGACTATATGTTTTGTAATCTGAAAGTGCTCTACTAGCAAGGCAGCAGTAAGCATGCAGGTACCCATTTCATCAGTGCTGATAGTGACTGCTCACAAAAGTATTCACCTCCTTTCAGTGATGTTCCATTTTTTAATGACAAATGATGTTAACATTTTTTATTTGAATATTTTTTATAAAAAGTTGAATGCTCAAACATAATGCTTTTAAAGATGGAAACTGCAGGAAAAATCTCAAAATAAAAATGTTGGCAATGTGCTCTAAAAACATTATTTTAAAAAATTTTTCTGTTTAATTACCTAAAACATTGTCCCATATTTAAAAGTTTCCTGTTTAATAAAAAACATTATTCCACAGGAAATTTCCACCTCACATCTGTGTTTTAAAAGAGAACCCATTTCCTTTTAGTAAATACAGATATTTATGTAACAGATCTTAACCACGCACAAGGCTTGCAGAAAGAAGTGATGAATATTGTTAAAACTGATTGAAATAGAGTCAAATTGGGTATACAGTATAATGCAAAGTACACATGACAGAAAATATTTCTGTATAAAAAGTGCATTTTGCCTAGTGTAGTGTTTAGCTGACAGAGTATAATGTAATTGGTTGCCTGACAACCTTATCTGCTGTGTTAAACCAGAAATTTTAAAACTTATTTTAAACATTAAATACTATATTTTAATTGGAAAATGCAACATTGGAAGTAGTGTACTTAGTCCTTAGTATAAAGAGAAAATGCAATCACTCTAGTTTTTTATTATATTATACATTTTTTATGAGATTATAATGACAGCAAAGAACACAGTCTCTACATTCAACAGAATAGAAAAATAGAGTACATGACCATTGTCCATTTAAAGCTCTTTTCATTTATTATGTTCATTTATTAGCTGTTGTTTTCAGGGTGTGACCATCTGTTCTGTTTTAACTGTAATCAAAGGTATACCATTTGTTTAGGGTCACACAATAGTTCATAATTCATGTTCTATTAGCTATCAGTCCAACCCCTGGACACTCAAGTAGCCCCAAAAACTGTAATCTGAATTCCATTTATAGAATTTATAGTCTCGTTGTTAACAATCTGCTTTTAGGAGACATTAACAGTCCCCTGTCTATTCAAATATTGTTGCCTATGTGTACCACTCTTTGTATGCTCTTTCACTAGAAATAAACTTTTTGCTGAACGTGTTATTTGGGCAGTGGGTAGAAAGACATTCTTTTATATTCTTGAGTAACATTTCAATTGAATGTACAAGGTGATCTTCATACCTGCTATAAGCCCTGCTGTAAGAGAATAGTGATTCTGGCATTGTAATTTTTTCAAACATCATTTAAAAAATCCTCTTACCCACCAGCATGAAAGAAACACAATGCATTTACTATACAGAAGAACAAATAACCTTATCCACCATCTTGCATGAGTTAAGTGAAATATGCAATATGTTTTATAATAATAATTGTTGCACACTAACTTCAAGTCAAGCAATTTGTATTTGGACTCATAATACTAATTTGAACGATAAGTATAATAGATGTTTTATTTGTGGATAATTCCATGAATACATTCGATCATATTAGAACAAAAACAAACTTTGTGTTCAACCAAGTGATTTCAAATTATTATAAGTGTTATGTACAATTAAATTTTAGTGTACAAGTCTGTTTGGTTGCAAATCCTTTCGAGATAATAAGTGCATGAAGTCTGCAGTCCATCACTAACCAAACTCTTTGTATAATTATATGAGATATTTTGCAAAACCTGTGCTGCAGCAACATTTAGTTATTTTCTATTTAGGAAGTGTTTTGACTTCAGTTCTATCTTCACTATATAAAATACACATTCAATTGGTTTTAAGCCTGGAGACTGAGTTGTTCATTCGATGAATTCCACTTATTTTCCTGATGAATTCCTTATTTGCATTGGCTCTATGTTTCAGGTCATTATCATGCTGCCTGGTGCACTGCATCCCAATAAGTATTAAGTCTGCCTTTCTACATTAAGGTTTATGTTGGTCTTATCTGTCCAGACAATTTTGTTCCAAAACGATCCTAACACATCTTTTGTACTGTTATGACGTGGCTAGCTGAAGTTGGCAGCCATGCCTTGCTGACAGGCTGCTAGAGCTTGGTGATTTCTGGAGACTGGTGGAGAGACCTGAAGTGGTGGAGTTTAAATGCGACCAGTGATGGTGAAGACAGGACGGAGGTTGAGAAAGGGATATGGTGGGTGTGATTGCTCCTCAGCTTGACTGTGTTTAGTCTGAAAGTGAATGCAGCCTCTGGAGCACGAACAGACGGAGAGGCTGTGCTGATGTGTGGGGAACTGGTGGAGAACTGGAAGCAACTGGTCCAGTGCTTGGCAGGAGATTGGAATTGTCAGGAGGATCAGGATCAGGACAGACTTGGAATTCCTCAGGTGGATTCAGACAGAGAAAAACTTCAGAGACGCCAGTCAGTACTATTAAGCGTAGTGCCCTAATCTTGGAAACAGCTCAATGACAGAGCACCATACCAGTGGGATAACAGGGTTTAAATAGTGTGGTTAATTGGGTGAAGGGGGACAGGAAATCTGACCAGGGAGAGCCTGAGTTGCCCCAGGCAGAATGTAGTTCCTCACGGGAATGTGCTTTGTTTCCTAGGAAACCAAGGGATATGAGCTCCAGTTTACCCTGACAAGACATGTACTACTGTGAAAATTCTCATTTGGCTTTTAAATTCTTCTGAAGAGAAGTTTACTTCTGTCACGCCTGACATTCCTCCCTAGAGGGCGCTCCACTACTCCTGTTATTGTTCTTGTGTTTAAGCTCCCCAGGTGTATTATTGTACACCTATTATTGTATTATTCTTAGGTGTATTATTTAAAGACTAGCTCCTCCAGTCCTCAGGGCTCATCATTAGGGTAAGGATGTTGCGAGGCCCGCCTGGCACCAGGAAACCCTTCGTCCGTCTCCTGAGGGCATAGGCCTCATCCCCAACACCTCCTACTTCCTGAGCCCGGGGTCTGGAGGATCTTACACCATCAACCTTGGACCTCCATATTTTGTCTGTTCTTGTGTTCTCCCCTTCCGGGGATTTTAACCTTGTTGCGTCCCAGGATGGATAACTCGCTGATGGACTCTCGGACTGTGCCCTGACCTGCCTTTGGACCCGTTTGGATTTGGATGCCGTTTTTTGTCTCCCCCCATTCACTGTCTCACGGACTGTCACTATTATTTTGTGCACTATTAAACCCCTGTGTGTTCCTTTTTACCACGCCTCCTGTTTTCTCCAGCTCTTACCGCATCGCATAGGGTCTACTACAAGACCTGACACAGATCTTAGTCAGTGTTCATGACAGAATGAGAAGCCTCCTGTAGAAGTCTCTTGTGTGTGTTTCTAAACCTTTTGATTGATCTCCTGGTACTTTGCTCCTGCCTTTTGACCATGCCTTTTGGATTTTGTCTTTGGATTGTCTTTTGGATTTCCTTGGTTACCGGACTCATTGCCTCCCTATTGACCAAGCCCCTGGATTTAGTCTTTTTGATTGTGCCTGTTCTTCTGTGCATTCTGCGGGATTCACGGTTCTGCATAAGGATCCTCCTATTCTACCAATTGGTTTCCTGACAACTTCTTGCTGTGTAGCCTTTCTAGTTTTAATCTCTCAGTCTTCCATGAACTGTAGATTTTGATATCTTTCCATTTGCACTTGGGGAGTTGTCAGTGATTTCACTGACAGTTGTTTTGGAGTTTCCCTTGACAGCTCTGATAAGTCTATTTCTATCATCAACAGCAGTTGTTTTTCTTGGCAGATTGATAATTATACCTGTTTGTTTTTTCCTTCTGTATAATCCATTCAAAGTTGTTGATTTTTGTATGTCCATTGTGCTATGGTTCTGATTTTTTGGTTCTGTATTTTTCTTTTTTTTCCAGCTGTTTTTTTAACAGAATACTCTTTGCCTTGTTTATTACAAAAGTGTGCTATTCACCAGGGAGAACAAAGGGAGAGAGAGAGACTGGAACAACATGTGTAGGGGCATAATTAAACTGATTTCCACTGCTAATCAACATACTGAAAAGAGCAATAAAGTATTGGCTACATCTAAAGAGCAGTGACCCAGACTCCTACCACTACAAGGCTCTGCTAATTCAAGAGCTGAGCCCAAAGATGAGGCCCCTGAGCCAGCAGGCCCTGAAGCTCACTGCCCCAAGCCACACCGACACCAGCTAGCCTCAGGACAGTACTGCCAGAGCACCCCAAATCAGAGTCAACATAATCACAGCACAGATCAAACAACAATATCCCACACACTGGGACATACACACATCCAAACACAACATGAACTTGTCACGAAGTGTAGATCGGGACCCTATGCAGACGGCAGAATCAGGAAGGGAGTGAAACAGACATGGGGAGGAGACGACTAGGAACTGGGCAGGTTGATGAACAGGGGGGCATGATGATTGTGCACTTGTGCTCAGGGGGGGTCCAGGCGTACAAAGAAGTCCAAAGGAGTTTGAAGGGTAAGAGTCCAGAGCCGGGTGATCCATCCAGGACAGACAAGACAAGGTTTAAAAACCAGAGCGGGATCCTGTGCAGGGACGGGGAATAAAAGTGGGTTAACGGGGCCGGGCACTCCCAGCCCTGGACCCAGATGGTCAGGACGCCATGGTGAAGCCTATGCCGTTGGGTCTCTCCTGGACCCGCAGGTAGGCGGGCTTCCGGGCGTCCATCTTCCAAAGCTGAGCCCAGAATGGTAGGAGCATCTGGCTTATATAGGGAGAGGCTGGATAGGAGGCAGATGCACAAAATCAACTAAAACAGAAAAAGCCAGAGCACCCTTAAGAGGAGGGACTTACAATCGTGACAGAACTGGAATGTTACAGAACCCTAAATGAACAATGCACACTAGCTAAATATTTGACCAGCATAAGAAACAGCAAAGAGAAATAGACTTACAGGCTTAGTGACCACAATAATATGTATATGTAATAATGTGTTGTATATTCTATGTAAAGAGGAAGAGAGCTATTAGTGCCCCCCTTTTCTAGGGTGCAGTGGGGGAGAAGGAACTGCTGAAGAGAAGGTTTGAGGGGAATGGCACAGTCCAAGAGCCCAAGGGATAACTGAATGTTACAGTGCATTACTATAATATGGCCAATTTTATAAAACATACACAATAACTGTTAGATTAGCATATACTGATTAGCATACACACCCACCTGAATGGTTTGAGAGAATCTAGAACCATGTAAGGAGGGTTCTTTAATGTAGAGGACTGAGAGGAGCTGGATAGGAATAGAGAACATTGTGCTGAAGGAGAGTTGGGGAAGCTACAACATAGAAAGTTGTGTTATATCTAGTTTATGGTCATGTTTATATTTTTCTTTCTTTTCTTTATTGTCAAAACATTTTTATAAGATCTGGTTCATTACATATATACTGTACATTGCACCTGGAGTTTTGGAAATGAGCTGTTTGCCATCATTAGATTGAGTTTTTGTTTCTGTGCCTCTTGAGCAGTGATACTCTCACTGAAGAAGGCAATGAGACAAGTGTTTACATCAAACATGCTGTATACTGTGCCTAACCATCAAAGACAGTTGTCAGTCAACCAATCCAATCGTTTTGTTCCTCCAAATTAAAGAGCTTCAATAATGTCATTTTGTTTAAATTAACCAAGAGGGTTGAACTGAATGGACATTTTAAAATGTTATTTTATTCTTGAGAAATAATGAATTATATTTTTTTCAATTGATTGAATGCAGTTCTTGAAGCATTTTTTACATTTTGGAAAGACTTAAATCAATGCATCAAACTCTGTCATTTAATCATTTATGTGTGTTTTCAAACATAAATACAAAAAAATCACATTTTTGGAAGGAAATGAATACAATTTGCTACATTTTCAGCATGAAGAAAGTGTTAATTTATACCACACAAAACAGTAAATAATGATAAGATTACTAGATTGATCAGCAATCAGTCCTAAATTAGACATAAAGGTGGTGCCCAGTGATTTGGTGTTGGTTAGAAATGGTGCACAAGGGAGTGAAAGGACAGAGCCACTGCCAATGTGCTGGATCAATGTGAGGGAAACATCACAATGACATCTTTGAGAACAGTGTTATTGCCCTCAGCCTCATAGTATTTTTGAGGCAAAGTATGGCAGGGTATTGCCCCAAGAAGAGGCATAAGTAAGACTTAACCTACATGAATGAATACAAGTGCAAAGTTACATTGTGATTTTGCTGTTCATTTTGGGTTTCTTTGCATTTCTAGAGGAATTTGTCCATTTTGTATCTTTTGTTAACTTTATTCAATATGTTTACCCAATTTACATTATGAGTGAGTTATTTTGTATCTGTACTGTAAATATTAAAGTCTAATAATTAAATTTAATGTTAATTTGTTTTAATAAAATTAATTTGGTTGAAGTCAACTAAGTAAAACTTAATATGGTATCAGTCTCAATGTGACACATCATATATACAGGTGGATTTTAACATGCATGCCTTTCACCTGCTGCACCTCCTACAGTGCCAGGAGACCAGCTACAGGGTCTTCAGCCAGGGGACCACCATTCATCGATGTTTTGCTGCCTGCCAATGTACATTTCTATCTTCCACTCCACTCCTGGTGTGAGGATCTTGGATGTTACCCTCCGTATGCATTCTCCCACCTCCTGACCTTGCCTGACAAACACAACCTTCTGTGCAGTTGATGGAAGACTATTTCCCTTCACCTTGGTCTCCGGCACTTCTGTCAACATCCTGAGGACCTGGTTGTGTCACCACCTATATCAGTCCTGTGAGAGAGCCATCTTGCAGCCTGTCAATATCTGCTGGAGGCTTGTATTGAAGGTGCCGCAAAGACAGCAGGCCTCCACCATCCCTCCATTTTCCATATGTCCCTCCAGCTGATTTTCCTGTTTACCACACTCTCCCACTTAGTCCAGCTCCCCTGTTGTCCTTGTGACACTGCTTTCACCCTTCATCTGTGCTCTTCTATCTTTGTCACCTCAATGACCACCATCTTGTTCTGTTCCTTCTTGTTGGCTTTGGACCACAGGCAAAGTGCCTGTCCCCATCCTAGTCCTGTTTGACGTGTTTGGATTGAGCCACTCACCTCCAGGTGTTGCAGTCTGTTCATCGCCTTCTACACTTCATCCTGTGCCCTCTAACTTCTTCCAGTTCCTGAGTATTAGCACCTCTGATTGTCTGGTCGCTGGACTCTCTCAGTTACACAATTAGCCACAATTACAATTTGCTTTGCTCCTGCTCATAGCCTAGGGCTATAGGGTTATGGATTTTATAGGAAGCTGGAAAGTGTTCTTCTTGAAGAGTCCTGTCTCTGAGAGACATTGTGGGCGGTCTAGGCAGTTTCCAATGTAAGTGTTGGCGTTTAGTCCATCTTTTTGACTGTTATTGAAGTGATTTCACGCATCTTCGGTAGCCATCTTTCTGTCTGACATCTCTGCTGTATAATATATGTCAAGACTCCAGATGGGTAGCTCTGTAATCAGGAGGATGCTCTCTCCACCTTTGGAAAAGGAGATGCAATACTCCTGAATTGGCTGATCTCCTTGAAGTTTTGTTCCTTTTGAATGTAAACTGCCGTGGAATGCATTATTTTACTGTACTGTTGTACTGTAAATACTAAAGATAACTTCAAAACTAACAAATTTGTTTTAGCGAAACATTTTCTATTGAAGTCAACTGAACAAAAAAGAATAAGGTCATAATACAGTAGTTACAGTGATTACACCATCAAGTGGATGGTAGAAAAGGGGAGACCTTGATGGAGATGACCATGTCATATCGAAGGTAATAGCTAGTTCAGAGAGCCATTGTATTAGCAGTGAAAAATAACTTATTATATTATAACACCTGACATTTATTATAACACCTAAAATCTTTTTTGATTTTGCTACACAGAATGTGTTTTGAGAAACAGAACATTTTACTAATGATATGTGTTATAGCTGTCATAAAAAAGTAGCTTGTGGTACAGGCATAATAATATTATTTCAGCAGAATAAAAGAGTACATTTTATATTCGTTTATTATTTCTTTGTGTGTTACTATAGCTAATAGTCCATAAAAAGTCATATAATAATCCATTGGATACAGATACAATTTTAATGGTGTTTGTTTTTATATCCCGTGCCTATAAAATAATATAATTATATATATATAAAATATATAATTATATAACCATATATAATAATATTATTATATTATATCAAAATAATACAATAATGTCTCCTCTGACATATAGTCACTGAGTGACTGCTAGATTGGAATTTCCAGACCTTTAATTGAGACGATGCAAACTTGCTAGAGGTTTGTGATATTAAAACATGCCGATTTATTGAATTGAAGATTTATGCTAGAGGTGCAATCTTATTTCTTTCTTGTGTTTAAAGTACCATCTACATTGTACTTCAATGAATATTAGATTCCTGTCTATGTGAGCTCACACTTCATATAATACAGATTGGTTCTTTTGAATGTGATTACCAGGAGATTGCAAGAAGCAAGTTAAAATTATGAACAAACTATGAACTCTGAAGCAGTTTATGATTTATTTCTCTTTCCCTTGGAAATATTTTGTCAAAACCAGGCAGATATCCAACAGCAACTACTCAAGGACTTTCACAAAGATTTCACCTGACCCCTGACTATCAACAATGGCCTTTTATATATCCTATAAAACATGCTAGATTCTTTATAATTTAAAAGGAATACAAACATTATTTGATATCATACTTTTCTTATACTGTACAAATACAAAGGAAATTCTGAATATGTTTTATTTTTAAAAGATTGATTATAAAGCAATAAAACAAATATTTTGTTCTGAATGTTATGTTCAGGAAAGTCAACTTCTAATGCCAAGAGAACTAAATAGGAGGTGTTTGATATATTGTTGCAACCAGGAGGTTATGGAGCTATAGAATAACAAAAATACTAGGCGGAATAATCAATAACTAAAACAAATAATTATAACCCCCAAATTGTAAAGGTATGCCAAGAATGGAATTGTCAAGATTTGCCAAGAATTGAACTGTAAAGACGTGTACAAGAATGTTTGGATCAGTTTGGTGTAATTATAAGCACTTGAGATCTTTGTTCTCTGGGACAGCTTTGGCAAAAAGTGTAATATTTTGCTCATTGGGTTAAACACTTATCAACATTGACAATGACACACACTAAACGACACACAGCATAAACACACAACACACAAGTTTGTCTTTTTTACGAACAAGACATCTTAAGAGAGCTAAACCGGCTTTCTAAACCAAACAGAATATGACCCTCACTTATACTTATACTTATATCTCCCTATTTTAAAAATGCATCCACTTACAAAGAGAGGCCATTTTTAACCTAAGGATTCTCTATACAGGAAATCAGAGTGTCATAAAAACAAGAGAATGGCAAGCTCTCTTAACATGGTTCAAATACTGAACTTGAAATCTGGTCTTAAAGGATGACCGGAACAATAGCCTCCTGTCTGGCATTGTCTCTTCTCTCTCCTTGTGTTTTTCTGACCGTCTGTTCTCTGTCAAATTAATTCAAGAAGCTTTATTGGCATGACCAATGAATTTCAGTGTTGCAAATACAATTAACACAACATCTACAGATATGTATAGACATTTACAATACAGATACATCATAATACATTTATATACAAACTTATGGAGCATTATTGAGAGTCAGGCTGTGACAGGAGTTTCCTCCCCCCTCTCCCAGTAGGATTGAGAGATGTTCTGATTCTGGCTGGTGTGGGAATTCTGGGATACGATTTGTTAGTTTGGGGAAGAATGTTTGTCTAATCCTGGAAAATTTGTCACAGTGCAGTAGGATCTCTGTCTCTGTTTATGCCCGCTGGTAGTGGGAGCACAGCCTGTCCTCTCTGGGCAGCCAGGTCTGTCTGTGTTGCCTAGTTTCTACAGCCAGGCTGTGGTCACTGAGCCTGTACTGAGCTTGTCTTCCTCTTTTTCTCCCCTCTCTTTTTCTCTTCAGTTCCTGGACTGTTGATAACTCCTAATGATTTACCAAGAACGTAATTAAGGTAAACCAGACGATTCCTTTGATCAGTGATTCTCAGACCCAAAACAACTCAGAAAGCACCTTAGTTGATTTCTTGCTTTGAATCTTCTGAGAACTGGAAGTGTTGACCCTAGCTAGATGTTGTCCACTCCTATCTAGCTGTAAAAATATACAGTATCTAACCATTAATTATCTAATCACTCCTTCCAGTTCAGGGTTGCTCAGGAGCTGGAGCCTATCCCAGAAAGCAACAAGCACAACACAGGGTACACACTGGACAGAACTCAGGTCACACACAGACACATTCATACTGGGCCAATTTTGCCAGAAGCCAATTAACCTACCAGTGTTCTTTGAGCTGTGGGAGGAAACTGGAGCACCTAAAAGAAAGCCAAAGAACATGGAGAGGACATATAAACTCCATGAAAACTCCACGAAAATAACACCCCAGGTCCAGAGCTGATATCAGTGTTTTCAGAGCACATGACCAAAAAACAAAACAAAAATATCTCTCTTTAAAACAACAATGGACAAAATACAAAACACATAGCATATTTTTCCTACATATTTTGCAATGAGGGTGAGTATCTGTACCCACCCTCCCTACAGAACAAAAATTCAGCCACCAGAGTTTCTCAGTGATTGACACAATTTAATTGAGATATATTTTCAGTAAAAGAAAGGTAAAATAAGGTAAAATATTATAAATTAAACATCCATATCCTTGACAAAACTGTTCTTTATGCTGCTGTTAGACAGGAGTGAACCTTTCTTCCTATACCAAATACAGCAACAAAATCCCACAAAAGTTTTCTCTTGACTGGTGGATACCACACAAATAAAAAAATTCAATATAGGAACATAGTCATCTTCTTCAAATTTTGAGTCAGTCAATTTTGATCTTGTCTTCTAATGCTGCTATGTCATCTTTTTATCTTAGATGATCCTATTAATTTGAATGGCATGCAGTTAAAACATAAACATGATTATTTTTAATCATCATTCAGCATCTGACAATATAAAATAAACAGTAAGAGATCTGACTGTGTTGTTTAATTAAAGTTTCCCAAAAGAGATTTTTATCATTATATTTCTCAATCAAAAAAGATTTTACTGTCTGTATTCCCCATAGGAGTTGAACCTACGACATATGTTTTCATATTGAGCAGCAGATGTCACTACTGACTACAACTCATCCTTTTTTAAAAAAAAAAGCAAAAATGCACAGCTATATTGTACTGAATCTGAAAAAAAGCATTTTAATTCCAATACAGGATCTTGTAAATTTCTGTCTTGTAAAGAAAGATTAAATATACACATTTATTTTATTCTGTCTTGGATACATATATCTATAAATAATTGGATACACAGAGTTTTGTAATTTCTCTTCGTTTTCTTTAGATTTTCATATATGTAATATCCTATTACTAGGTCCTATTCATTAAGACTTTCTAAATGACGATTTTATATACAATGCATATGAGGTGGCTCATAACTGGCTGTTAAAACTGTTCCCACTTCAGACCTGGAGTGAGGTGCCTTGTACTCTATGTCAGTTACCCCAGTCCACCCTGCTATATATGTGGGGACCTGGGGGGTATTTCTTGCATTGTCTATTGTCTTATCCTGGGGAAGTCACATGCTCTATGAAACCAGGAGCGGCTCTGGTCTCATGAACCAAAGTGGTTGTAGTATAAACTTTAGATTTACATAGACTGTAAATGTACATTTATAGTGTATATACTATACATACAGTATTATGTATGCTTAATATTTTACTGGTATTTAAAGCTAAAGTATATGGCAGAGCAAACACGATATAGTGATTGTATATTATAATGAATTTCTTTTGTGTTTATTGAGTTTGTCATAATTGAAATCACATTAACAGTGTTTGACACACACAATGAACTCTTTACGTTCCATATTGAGTATAACCTCAAACTTGATTTACAATATGAAAAAAAATCCAAATTAATCCCTTCTCATGAATTGTGTCTACACCATCTTGGAATGTTTTTCTAGTCTCCTACAATGATTTGAAGAAAGACTTTGTTCAAAAGTCATGTAGCTATATTATTCATCCGCAATAGGATAAATGAAACTATGTATATGTGCAATTGTTGATTGATACAAACATTGGCCATAGCTTAAGGTCAGATTATCTGTGTGACATATTTTCAAATGAAAATATCAAATGCATTTTTTTATTTCTACATTTTCTTCCATTGTCTATCATTCTAATGAACAGCTTTCAAATAAAATTATGATTGTTTTTATAAGCATTTGGGAAACGTATTATGTTTTTAGAAAAGATATTGAAAAAATATCAGAAGTAAGAAGAAATGTACTTATGTTTCTTGATGGTCAAATATGTGTCTTATTCAGCATGAACCAGTTCCCCATTCTCAGTCTTAAATTTTAAAGTTGTTTTTATTTTATAAATGCACTGAACATCCAATGTTCAATGTTGAAATTCCCCAAGGGAACATTGTATTTTTGTGGACAAAATATAATAATTCATACAGTACTTTAATTTTTTAAATGGATGTACAATGCTGACACCGTTTACACTGCAGTATTCTCTGAAAGGCAGAACACAATTTCCCCATGGGAGAAAACTGGTGTATTGCCAGTCTAATTCAATAAAATAGTAACTATGTGGTATAATATAAGAAGAACATACACAAGGTACAAAGTGATAAAGGTATTATTTCAGTTATAATACTAATTTATTTCAAATTCAGTTAAATTCCATTATTAACATCTATATTATAAATTCATTCGTAATAGCTCATTTAGAGCACTTTAATTTTGATCGCCATGTTTATATACAGTATTGCTGCCTTGTAAAAAGTTCAAATACAAGTGACAAGAATAATTTAAACATGTTTCAAACTCAGGCTGCTCAGAATAATTGAGTAGCTTTAAAACTAAACAGCAGAGACTGATGTGGGGGTAGGGTTTGATTCAAGTATTCAAAATCCCAAGAATAAGTAATGAAATCAACATGATTTGGGGTTCGTAGTCAACATGGAAGTGAGGAGCTGGCAGTCACGTGCATAAATGAATTTTGAGACCCATTCAGGACTGAAAATATTTTTAATTTTCTTATTAGATATTGTAAATTACACATTTGTTTCTACATTATATTTTAGTTGAGACTCATTTGCATTACCTTTTTAAAAGTAAACTTTTAAATTCCCTGGTGAAAATCTAATTTAGATGTTTTATCGTCTGTTCTTGACTTCCATTTTTGCATATTCAACATTTCAGAATACACCATGCTGACTGTAGAACAAGACTGAGGGTCACTTTCATTCCAGTGAAACTAAACACCTTCTTAGTATGACAGGGAGCTGCTGGGGTCAAGGGAAAGGCATTGATTCCATCAAGATATTTGATCTGCTCTAAAAGGGAATGCTCTGATTGGGGACGTTTTGGATTGGGGACAGGAAGTTGAAAAGGGTCTCTACTGTAAGAAGAAATCAAGACCAACACTTAACTGAGCACAATAGCACAATTGATCAAATGGATACACACTGTTATTACATAAACTAAAATACTACCTACAGTCAGTGTTGAAAGTTTATCAGCCCCAGGATTTTGTAATGCAACTTTCTGCCCATTAGTCAAGGTCAATACAAGACTATCTTACATTCTGAGAATACTGCTGATAATCTACTATTGAATTTTCAGACTTTCAAGTCTATTAAAAACACAAATGAGGGGACATAAATAATTAAACAATTAATCACGTAACATTATAATACCTTTTCAAGTAAGGTAAACGGGAAAAATAATGTAAATTGTATAAACATTTTAAGTTCATTACCCATTTTTATATGAAATGCATGGTTCATCCTTGGTCCACAGGCGCTATACTAATAATTTCAAGTTTGCAGCGAGCCACCCGGCCTCCTCTAAATTCTGAACTTTATATGTTCTTATGGTATCCATGTAACAAACAAATAATCAGCAAAATGTCCAAGCCACCTTCTGTGCTATCAGCTACATTCTGAGGATGTTATGCTAAGATAAGTACATTCAGACAAACCCATTTATGTAACACATGTGGAGTGCGTCAGCAATGAACTGTGCCTACTGACCCTTACAATGACCATGACTTACTGTTCTGTCTCTTCTGGCTTCTACTGACACTATATTTATATAAGCTAAGTAGGTCACCAGCTCCTATGTCCCCCATCAGTGTTTCGGATATTATAAAAATAAAGATGTTATTAAAAAAAACTGTATCAATTTACTTAGACTTCTCCAATACTCAGGAAAAAATGCTAGCAAAACTTTTATTATTGCACTTTTCTTGAAATGTTCTTAGAAACTTAAAATAATTATTGAATGGACAAAAAGCAAAACTTTTATGAGTAGGAATCATATGACTGCATTTAAAACCTTTTATCATGAAGTAAAATTTAACACATGAAGTTTTAAATTATTTGGTTTAATCTTTGTCAGTTTTAGGTTTTAGAGTTTGTATTCATGCAAATTTAATCCACACCACCATCCCTGAAAATGTTAGTGCCATAGTTTTTCTAATGAGCAAATCAAGTCAAAAATTTATTGATAACTAATCCATCACTTAACTACAATTTTCTTCTTGTTATAATTGTATTTTTTAACCAACGTAAAGCCACAATTAGTCAATGATATATAATTTGACTTTTATGGTATATGAACAAATAAAGTAAATGGTACTGTATGTTCTTCTGGATTGGTGGAAGACATTATATCTTCAATATCTTATTTAATTTGGTAAACAATTAGATATGTAATTTAGATTTTTTTGAAGATTACAATTAGAGGAATGAAACATTTTTTTTCGTGCACCCTTTCTTTTAATTAAAGTTAAAAAACACAATTTTGAATTACAAATTGTCAACTATGTTCCTTTGGATTAAAGGCAGTCAGAATTGTTGATCACATATTTGAACTAATTGACATCAGCAAACCAGCTTACTTCCATTTCTTTGTTTTCTTTTATTTAACTTTCCCTTGAAAATGGCAAATCTTAAATTAAACACTACTCTGTCAAGAATAATTGAGAATCATCATTTTCATGTTTCCCTATGTGAAATATATTTTAGTTGTAGAAATATGTTGTACTAGTTATAGCAATATATCCAGAAATAGGTATTTCTATCTAAAGTAATTCAAGTCAAACAGATGAAAAGTTTTATGAAGGGATCAGTACAAATCCCCTCATAATGTGTGCAGCTTTATGACTAATGCCACTATGGCTCTATTTGGGATCTAGATTCCTTGTCAAACACTTCATGAATGTTCTGATAAAATCATCTAAAAAAAGAAAGATTACTTCACTATCTTTCTCTTTTCTAGACATGAAGTAAACATCTAACCTTAAAATTAAATCAATTATAGAATTTATGGAGGCAGACATTACATGCAGAACGTATTTTGCAAGATTATGGTATAAAAATAAATAATAAACTAACATTAAGAATTGTGTCTAAATTTCAACTGGGCAAGCCATTGTAGTGCACAGATACTGTAAAGGTTCACCGATAAAAGAAAATTAATCTGTGAAAAAATGTTATGTAGCCATGCATGGTTTTAACTGGAAATCTGATTATCAATTTCACTTGCTAATATAGAACATAATAAAGATTAACTCTACAGCTTGAACCCCAGGTACAGTATAAGAAAAAAAATCTGTTTTGTTTGGTCCAAATTCCTTTTCTTTTGTCAAACTCTTCCTTTATGGTTCATTTAGTATACAATACATACTAATTAAGAACCTTTTTTGTAATTAACTTCCCCTTTATTTGATACCTGGATGAAACAATATGCTGACTCTCATACATACTGTACAACATTTATTAAGAGCACATTAAATACAAGAACAAAATACAGGTATGCTTGCAGCAGTGGAAATGTAGCTTGGGAGTCTCTATTATTGGACCTTGGGCCTTACAGGCTTTGCAACAAGCACCTGGAGACACAGACACGCCAAAGGCATAGCTGGTCATTAGCTGACTCCTTTAAGGAAAGTGGTTGAAGTGACAACATGGGCTTGTGTTGTCCCAAAATCCTGTTCTGGTAACCTATGTCAGTTGTGGGACCTGGAGGACAGCACAAATGGGAAAGTATGATGTAGTGATGTTGGGTGGAGTGACAGGGGTCTCAAAGAATACACTACATCTTGACCTTGCAGAAAACAAGTCTCCAGGCTGAAGCGGTGGAGATAAAAATAAAAAAGCAGTTCCCATTACCAAGCAGTATTCTGAGGTGAGGGCTGCTAAACATGTATGTAACTGGTTGCATCAGAGTTGGGCCTTGAGCTTTATTTCATGCTTGCTATCTAATGTACCACAAGATAATTATACAGGGAAGTTAAACACTTTGCCATCTCCAAGGACAAGAAATGACATACCTGGGTAAGAGACTAAAATAGTTTAGTTTATTGCCACCAGTTTTGTGTTTTCATGATGAGGTTTTGCACATAGGCTACTGGACAGGAAGAAGAGATAGTGTTTGTCTTTAAACTGTGTGGATGTACAATATATAGGACTGTTTGAAATGAAATAATATATTGCTTTATTTTCATCTTTCTTAATCTCTGAACACTTTTAATTGGAGTTCTCCTTCCGTTTTTTAAAAGAGGGTAATTCATCAGTCAGCGAAGAATGATTTAAAACCTTTTTGTTACCAGTTTAGTGGTGGTCACATCCAGGTTAGTCTATGTAAGAAGAAAGTTGAGTTGAGTTAGGTAGAGAAGAAACAAAATGAAAGAAAGGTCTGTATTGTATCTGCAATAAAAGTAAAAGCTCTCTCATGCTTCCTCCTTCTTGCAATGATCGCTGGTCTGTTTTATGTTTTATTTTTTAACTTAATTTTAGACAACAGTCTAATGTTTTTATGCACATGTTTTTATTAATTTAATATACAATTGTGGTAATGGTTTGATACAGTTCCTTTTTTAAAAAGCTTTTGTTTTTAAGTAATTATTGTATTATACATACAGTTGCTTACACTGATCATTGCTCCTCTAGATGTATATATAAGATTGCTCCTCTAATGTATGGAGAAAAAAAAACACTACACAGAAAACGTTTCACAGCACTCCTCAAGAGTCCTGAGGAATTGTATTTTGAAATGATAACAAAAGCTATTGAATTTAAGTAAACACTATCTTATAGTTACAGTACCTTGCAATTTGGTCTCGTTCTTAAAGGTCAATTAAGGCTTGAGGTGTGAGTATCCTTGCACAAATGTACATATAAAATTGATTGCTGTCTTACTGAAAACTGTTTTGCTGCAATTATCATAGCAATAACCTTTGTAAAAACATCTGTAATCTTTAATCGGTAACATCTGATCTGTAATGTTTCAATAAAATTAATTGATTTGACTTGACAGGACAAAATAAAAATGATTTTATACAGTATATAACAGGGTCACTTGAGTAGTATGTCCTCTCAAAGGCTCTATCCAAATACCTGGTGATTTCTAGCTTGTACCCGAGCTATGCCATTGTGCTAGTAAGGAATTGTGGATGTCTAAAGGTTCTGCTTATGTCCAGAGTACTTTCTTTAGAAACTCTTTCTTATCTTCCACCGACATGTAAACTGAACCTTTTCCAATGTTCCAAAGCTTTTCACAACGTGAAAAATAAACAGTCAGATTGATGACAGATCTAAAAGGATGAATGCATTTCTCTTCTGAGTTTACAACATCAAAAGACAGTTGACTAGAAAATTATTCATTAAAAGATATTTGCTATTAAGTCAGAACATTTTGAAGGTAGAAATCAGAGACTTACCTTCTGAAATTTTTTTGAGAGTGCACTCGGTACTGCTGCTGCATGCAGAACCATCTTTAAATAAAATGAATAGTCTGTTTAGTAATAGGAGTGTATTTAAATGTGTGTATCAAAAATATGAGTGTATCAAAAACAGTGTAAACTTAGGCGGCACAGTGGTGCAGTGCAGTGGTTAGCATTGCTGCTTTGCCATTGCTGCATTACATCTGTGTGGAGTTTGTATGTTCTCCTTGTGCTTGTGTGGGTTTCCTCTGGGTGCTCTGGTTTTCTCCAACAGCTGAAAAACATACTGTATTGGCACGTTACTTGGCTTCTGGGAAAATTGGTCCTGTGTCTGTGTGTTTCCTGCAGTGGAATGGTGACCCGTCCAGGAAGTACCCTGCCTACCCGGCCACTGGGTTAATCTCCAGTTCCTCTGCGATCCTGAATTGGGTGAAGTGGTTAGAAAATGGATGGATTCACGAATGGATGGTTTAAACTCTTTGTTAGTAAGATATTTCGGGAAACACACTGAAACATCTTACATACTGGATCAGTTAGGTGCAAAGAGATAAGCAAGCTGCACTGACCTAACAATCCCGTTGATTAAGCTCTCGATCATCCTGAAAATGACAGGCATGCCATTGTCTGATTTTCAATCTAACATCAAACTACCTAGGATAAATGCACATAAGAAAAGGATGGGAAAGTGGTTCAGACAGAGGAAGAGAAATTTTGTTTTAGGAATTTTTGTGCATTTTTCCTCATTTAAGTCTATAATTTTATCATGCTTATCTGGTATTTTCTACCTAGGTTTGTCATTTACCCATGTTCTTTTATACAAAAACTCTATTTTAATACTTTTCTTAGGTTTTTGAATAAAATTACTACTCCATTACACCATTTTAAAGCAGATATTTCAAAACCAAAATAATACTTGAGATCTGGGGAATCTTTGGGAACTTGGAAGTTTTAAAACTTCAAGTAAGCAGAACCTTTCAAACTCCACAGTTTCAAATTTCAGTTTTTCAAAGGTATGTACTGATAAAATAATTTAGTATATTTTTAAATGTAGTAATTTCACATTGAAAAATTCGTTTTCATTTGTTATTGTTTTTTGCAATTTGGTGTCCTGACTGTGGGTTATTTTTGTAGAAGTATGATTCTTTAAATGTTATAATAACACTTTCAAAAATATTCAAATCTGCTCTATTTTATTTGGTTTGTTAAAGGAAACGGTTCAGAGGTATTTTATGTTTTTAACAAAACGAAATATTATTCTGCTACAGTATGACCATTCTCATTTTCAGTTTTCTGCAGAAATCAAGCGAATGGAGCTAGTTAACTCCAAACTGTACGCTAAAATTAAAAAAAGGGATCTATTAAAATTTGTGTTAAATAATTGTGCGATTATGTGTGAACGCTGTGTCCCGTTTCATCTTTAAGCATTAGAAATATGCTCAAATTGTTTATTTTGCGTTTCTGTTTAGAAATCAGTCCGTGTGTGTCGTGAAACTGTCTACTTCGTTTATACAGTACATAACACGAAATGTACTAGAGTTGGTCACGCACGGAGAACCAGAGCTGTCAGGTAAACAAAACAGCAAGGTAAAAATTAAATAATAAATTATGACACTAATTGTAAAATTCGTAATATCATCATATCTGAACACAGGTACAACTTAATTTTGAGTTCACCTCAGACTTCTCTTTCCCAGGGAACCGTATTTAGAAACTGTATACACTATTTCAGACAGATTTTTGTGGTACATCCGTGAATGAAGAATGCAGTTGCAGCTTTGGGGTTCCTAAGTTATTTCTCCAATTCCGATTGGTTGCCCATCTGAGGGATGAAACTCGATGCTCTTAGGAGGGTAGTCGTCACATGGTGGAAATTTCCACTGTATCTCCATGCTGTTAAATGGGAAGGGTCTTGTTCAGCTATTCACAAATCTTATTCGCCCTTGCTTCAGCTGTGAATCAACAGAACTGTAAAGCAATAAGGTGCGTTTACACATTATCTTCTTTACTGGAGTTAATCAATGTGCTTAATAATTGTAGGAACGTGGGCTAGTATTTACCCCTGTAATCAAAGGGGAACGTTTACATTTGATACATGGTCAAAAAAAACTTGACAAAATGACAAGCTTAGTAGATAGAATGGGGAACAGTGGTCAGTGCTCTGGCGGTTTTTATGAAAATGGTTTAAAAAAAGTATTTTTGATATAATCGAGAAAATGTGGGTGTCTTAAAACTTGTTGAAAAGGCGTTTAAACATACCACCGGTGGCTACAGTAATGTTAAGTGTGCATGTGGTTGGCGTTTGTTTTGAACAGACTTGCTTACTGTGCGGCTTAGTAACATAGCTTGAGCTAGTGTAAAAATAGTTAAATTAAGAAAAAAGAACGTGAGAGGGTTTTAAATGGTCTTGAACTGCGCGTTGTTATGTGTTAATTGAATTTGACAGTGGAAAATGCAGATGTATTTAAAGGTCTGTTCAATTATGCATTTTCCCTGAAACTGAGATAACTTGTAGCAAGTAAATGTTTTTTGTGTTTGAAAGATTTTAATGACTGCAGGAAAGTTATTTTTTGACATAACGCAGCAGTACAATTGAAGGTATAGTTTTAATTAATGACAAGCATTTATTGTCCAATTATCTAAAGTTGATAATTTTCTTATGATATATTTGGATATAGTGAGGACTATGAATTGGAAGGATCTTTAATCCAACGGGGGAAAAAACATGTTGAAGGGGCAGTATCTGAAGAGCTCCAGTAGATAAATTGCTGTGTATATAGTTTTGTCCTGTTTATAAACAGCTTAGCGTTAGCGTGAATTGTTAAAGCATTGAATCCACGTAACGTTTAGCTTATGTTTTAACTGTCAGCTTTGTGCACATTTTAAAACTAAATAATTTTAAATGCAGACGGGTAGGACAAGTTTTATTGGGCCCTTTCTCTGCCTTTGATTGTTGTATTTATCAATATTATTTGTCAATATTGCAGGAACGTTTGTCATTATTGCAAAATTGCAATATATGCCTGTAGTTTTCAGGTTGGGCTACCAGCTCAAGCTCCGCCTAGCCTTGTGCTTTGGTTAGGGGGGTTATTCTGGAAGATTCTTTCGGGGTTAAGTCATTGTATTTCGGGCTAGGTCTTACTAGTCTTTGGTAAAGGTATTTTGGATTAATAGCTTCAGGAATACTATAAACTTTCTGTACTTAAAATTCATTACATGCAGTTTCATGCAAGGTTTTGCGATTTCAAGTACTTGTAATTCAAAAGTGTGCCTTTTTTTGTATTTATATATTCTATATATTTGTACAAATGTATAGATGTTCAAGCTCAGATTTGCGATAAATAAGTAGCACTGAACGACGCATAGTGAAGAAGTGTGTAGTAATCAGAGTTTTGTGATTCAAATAATGGCAAGAAACATATTCTTGAATGTTTGTGCTAATCATTATTAAAAAGTGTATATTTTAATGGTATAGATAATGCTGCTAATATCGGAGTATCAGAACGCATGCGCACTTTGGTGTTTTAATGTTGCTGTGGCACTAGGCAGAAATGTAGAGAGGAAGCCACACGTTGAAACCATGAACCAGGTGTTTCACAGACTCTGATTGGCACTTATTTTGGACTACTGGATGTTGGTTTAGGTAAACAAATACAGGGCTATTTCTGACCATGGAGTGTGAAATTAGCCTCAATGTTAAGGCTACACAAATCCAAATGGGGCTACACAGTGTAAAGTGGATCGGATCACAATGGGTGTTGAAACTCATGTATTTTCACAAGGTTTGTGTTCACAACAAAGGGTTGTGGGTGTCTCAAGTTGGCTAACCAACAAAGTTGTTGAAGCCGATACCATCGCTGTTTTTTAATAAAGGGCTGGCTGAAATCATCGGATCAATAAGCTTCTAGTAACCAAGCAAGCTAGATGAGCTGAATGGATTCAGATTTTCTTCACAAACCGTTTTAGGATTATTTATCGAGATGTCAGTTTATGATAACAACAATTGATATTTGATTAGCTTATGGTTAATGCTTTCAAACGTGCATTATTGCTTCATAACTAACAGATTTGCTGAATGAAGCATGAACACAACTGCACCAAAAAATGACTGTTTACACGTGATAATGTAAAAATATTTTACTTCTTCTTTAAAAGAAAAGTTGAAAGTTGAATGTATCAGCATCTATTGCCTTTGTTTTATACTGTTAGAAGCAGGATAAAAAAAAAAGTTTTCAAAGCTACCCAGTGGTGCTTTTAATAAGGTTGGCTCCCATACGTCCTGTGAAATAATGGGCATCTGCCAAGAACAGTGTCATTAAAGAACACCCATTGTGTTCTCATTTCCTCTCATTTGAAACTCATTAGTTGTTGCATTCCAAATTTATTAACTGGAATGGTGCTGAAAGTGTAATGTTATTATTGGTTAATAAGATGTAAAATATTCTGTTTTGCAATAGGAAGAAATAAGAAGAGAATAAGGGGTTTGATTAGATTAAGCAATGCAAATTAAACAGAGAAATGTGATATTACAACAGTATGTATAACATTATACTTTTATATTGTAGTGTTAGAAGTTTCAGTCAAAATTCTTTAAGAAATATTTAAAAAATAAGTGATCCTTTGTTAACTATCCAGAGAACTTTCTAAAAACTATATTAAATCAAAACTGTGACCTAAATGCCAAGCACGAATTCTGTCTCAGCCAACTTGTTGGCAGCATTTCTTTAGATGGACACAAAAAGCCTCTGGCAGACAGAAAGCTGCCATCATCTGATGCATTTGGAATGCACTTGTAGCTTGTAGTTGAAGGATTTTTTAAGTCCATGTCTTGGTGGTATAATTGTGTTTATTATTGGTCTTAAGCAGCAAAGTACTTGAAGACACCAAAACTTAGATTTTCTTTCTTATTTACTGTTTTAACTTGGGGTATATAGCAGGCACTTTTAAATGCATGTACTGTTTGAAGATTAGGATCATTGTGTTATAGACCAGAAAATTAACAAATTAACTCTCTGTTCCCCATCATTCCTGCTTTTTAATCCTATATTCAATTATAAATATGCTGGATTTTAAATTCTCCAATAAAATGTTATGATACTCTTTTTTTCTAAGACATTTTGATAATTTATAACAAAGTCCTTGCATATCATTTGAGATTTATGTAGATGTCTGAGTAGTATTAATATAATTGAGTTTTATTCAAGATTTTAAAGATTAACTCATACTTACAGTAATATCCGGAATTTTGATCTGTTTACAATTGTGCCCCACTTTTATGAAAGTTAAACAAAATGTGGAAAAGAAGTCATTAAAGTTTGCTTTTTCATCTTATTAACTTTACAATTATGTATTTTATTTGTAGAAACTTGTGTTTAACGCCCAAGAACCTTTTCTAATATTCTAAATAGTCAAAAACCCCGCATAATTTATAAAAAGTTTAAACTAGGTAATGCTAAAACTAAGAAAACTCCAAAGATTCTACTATTTTGTATACATTTATAAACCTTGGCTTCATTAATAGAAACTTTCTTTAGCCAATGTTTTTATCGGTAGTCCTCTAATTCACACTTAAAGTGTCTTTCATTTATTTAGAATGTGGCCAGTATAGTGAAGTAATATGAAATTTCCTTTGTAATTGTGATTTATAGCCATTTTTGGTTGATTTGAATAGAATAGCACTGATATGTGCTACATATTGTTTAAATTCACAAACCACTCTCTTGTGACAACTTTTTTTAGGATTTTAGTTCAGGATTCATAATTCTTGAAAAAGTGGTCTTGCATGTGGAATATGGAAGCCTACTGTTGTCTCATCTTTAACAAATCATGAGTTCTTTGTCAGATACTGCAGTTTTCTTTTAAATGCATGATGTCTGTGATCAACCAATGTACCTTGTATTTTACTTAAGGTGAAAGAATACTGAAAGAATACAATTCTAGAGCAATCTGGGTAATCTATGATGTGTCATAAGAAGATGTATACACAAATCAGTGTTTTCTAGTTCAATTCTAAGCTTTACTTAACCAGATCAGATCAACCAGAACAACATGTTTACGTTCATTCTGTTCTCTCAGTGTTAAGATGGCACAAGAAGGGGAGGTTTTTGTTTTATGCAGTCTACAGTTCTTCCATGTCAATGAACAGCTTAAATGCCTATCCCACTACTGCTGGATTCACATGTTGTTCTGAGGATGGTACAGTATACATACAGGACTTGCGACATTCATCTTGGGTTTTGTCTACTGTTGGAGAAGCCAGTAGTAGCACTTCCGGTTCTGATCTTACTGTGGAGTGTAAATTCATGTGTTAAACCCGAGAGTTACACTGCCCTAAACCTACTGTATTTTTATTTAATAATACCTACTGTATTATATCTACAGATAGAATAATCACCTACTGTGTGTTTTTTGAATCATACCCTAACATTTGTCAAATTAAATTTTTTAGACTTCATCAATTTCACCACTTGGTGAATGTCATCTACTGCTAGTTGGTTTCTGTACTATTCATTAAGATAACTGTCTTTTTGTGGTAATTCTGTGCTTCATCGGTGAATAATTTTCTGGCTATCCAGTTAAGATTGGCAGGAGTGATTGGTAGCAGCAGGAGTCCTAAGTGAAAATGGTGAATATGCCAGAACCTTATTTATTTTCATCAAGTAATACTTTCAAGTGTTTGGCGGTTTCATTCTGGAAACACCCTGTAGAACATAGCATCTGTAAAATCTTTAACTGTCAAGATAACACACATTTATTTACCACAGTTCTGGAGACAAAGTTACTTATTTGGTTTTGCGATATAGATAATATTCTAAACAAAAGCTGACCTTGTCTCATCTCTACAAATTCCATGGGTTTTTGCTTGGTGCTTGGTTTCCTCCTACTTTCTAATGACATGCTGGCTAGGTTAATTGGTGTCTCTAAATTGTCTCTGTGTGTGTGCTCATTCACTCTGCATTGAATTAGCATTATGTCCAGGGGGTAATCCCACCACGTGCCTTATTTGTCTGGGACAGGTTCTGGGTTGGCACAACACTTGCCATGAAGAAGTGGCTTTCTGAGAATCAATAATGACTGCTAGTACAACACAGATACCAATCACTATTCTTCACAGAACCTCTGTTGCCACAGTAGAGATTTGTGAGATGTCCCTGGTACTTATGAGCTCTGGCTTCTTCCTGTTTGGTCAGTGAAGCTGAGATAATGGGAATATGTTCTCTGCAAACATTGCACAGTTCCTTTGACTGTGCTAGAAGGTGGATTGCCATGTTTTTAATTTACTTTATTCCATTGTCACCTCATTTGTATTGTACATGTAGAAATGCTTTAATGTTCTAAAGCATAACACCCCAGAATATTTTAGAATTTCATAATATTTATAATATTTCAGAACATTAAAAGTTGAGTAATGAAAAACTAGTTTCATGGAGTTTTATGGCAACATCCATGAATGATATCATTTAGATTAAAGTTTTTTTCTTATTGATATGTTGTAAGAGCAAACAAAAGTTTCTGCAAAAAAAACTTTCAAAGGTGTAAATATCCCAAAAGAGGAACGACTCTCAAGTGAATTTCTGGATATGGGCACTCTTTGACACTAAATAGAGAGAAAAGCACCTAAATTAGCCAAAACATTGATAAATTTTAATACATTATTTACAGGCATAAAAGAGGATCAGCAGCTATCATAAGGTGTATGTAGATGAGGGGAAAACAGCCATGGCAAGCATTAAGTACATACAGGGGTCACACAGATTAACTCATTATACAATTAGTTAGTCTCAAGTGGCTGCAGAATGCACATTCAGACCAAAAAGAAATGACAGTAGGAAAACTGAAACTAAACATACTACATTTAAAACTGAAAAATGTATTGTAAATAATATACTGAGTACACACCTATTATTTAATTAATCGGATGAATAAATTGACATTAACAATTGTCCTTCCAATATCTTTTAGCATTTATAAACAAGAGTATTAACTTATGGTTGCTAAATAGTTTCCACATTTCCAAGTAATAAATCAATTTACATTGCCTTTGAATGTGATCTAGACTGCCCCTTTATGTATTGAATATATTTAATCCCACAATACCACAAAAAGTAAGATCCAAAATTCAGTGATTTGCAGTCTTGAATACCGGTCTGTTGAGGAGCTTTCATTGTTTCTCTGTATAGAGCTTTTGAGTTAATTAAGTCAGATATGACTTTCTTTGGTCTACTGTACATACTGTAACCCACAGCTTCTTTATTCAAAAATCTGACCTCCTCTAGATAAGCATGTTGTTGAGAATCTAGTATTCATTGCTTAGTTCATCCTCTGATAAAGAAAAAATGAGAAAAGACTTCTACTCACAATAAATATGCAATTTTGCTATAAATGCTGACCATATTGAGAATAGCCAGAATAATGCTAGGGATACCATCTTAGGTAACAGTGATGAAATCTCTTCTCTCTCAAATGTATTACAAGTGATCTCAAGTGAAAGTAATTAGACATTGTCTCACTTACAGAGTCTATACAAGATACAGTTTGTTTTCCCAGAGGGGAAAACTTTCAGAAGAATATAAAGTACTAGTTTCCAAGACAACTTGTTATTCAAACAGTTATGTTCATGCTTTGGGATGTCCTCAGACAGAAATGTAGTGTCCAAAAAAGTATTCGTGGAATCATGTTGTAACTTGCAAAAAATAGTTACAGAAGCAAATTACTTTTTATTTCTAGATCATATATTAGTATTGGCATTATAAGACTATCATGCTTTTTGTTAGCCAGTTTGATTATTGTTAACTAGTACTTATGCTGTGCATAATGGAACATTAAATTACAGAGACATATTTCCACCTATACAGTTAATGTACAAGGTACAAATGAAAGTTCTTTGTTCAAAATCCAATATTCCATGTCATTTTACAGTCTATTAGTTAAACTTAATAGAAGATAACAATTTATAGTGTTTTTGTGATGTTTTACAGTGTTTTCTTTCTCTGCTTGGTTATCATTTACTGTACATCATTTAAAGTTGATGAAGCTATACTCCATTCTTGATCCAAATGTCCGCATCTTAGTACTCTTGTGTATCGGAAGTAATTGGTCATGAAAAGGATCTTTTGATTGTGAAGAATATGGACCAATCTCTTGGCAGTTCGATTAGATTTTTTATTGGACAACCAAATCTGAATTTGGCCATCGTGTTATTACAATATGTCTCTTGTAATCGTTTTTTGAAATATGTATTTATACATAATAAATATGATTATAACAAGTTGCTTTCTGACATACTTTATGAACTTATTTTATGGCCAATAGTTTCATCTGCTTTTTTTAACCGACCTGCTGCATTCTCTCTATTCAAGTCATACAGTGTTTACGTCAACATAGTCATTTGAGGAATGAAGCATAAGATTTTGTGCTTATATCATGTCTTCTTGATTGACAATAATAAATTCCCATATTTGTGACATGCTGTGCTATGATGTTGGTAGATGTACTGGAGTCTTTATAAGTCTATCAGTGCTCCAAAAAGTGTCACCCTTTCCACTGTGAGTAACATTAGGATTCTTGAGACAGCTCTTCATAAATGTGTTTTTTTTTTGGTTATTTAGTATGATAAAAATATTGTTAGGCATATTGTATGTCTGAAATAGCATACAATTTGTCCTGCAGGATTGTGCACTGTTTCTGTAATAACAATTGAATATAGCATAATGTATATTTGTTCTTCTAAGTTCACACATGCTAAGCATATTCATTGTATGCACAGCACAGACTACACTTTTTTAAATATTTCAGATATTATTCTTAAATGTGTTGAGAAAAAAATATAATTTATGCAGCTGCACAGCTAACTGTGTATCCCAATCATTTTCTTTATTTAATCAGATCATTATTATGCCAGTAGTGTTGAAAACATAGCATATTTCAAGAGTATTTTTTAATTCTGCCCAAATGGGAACGGATTTTTGTTTTCACTGAACTCTTAATACATGTCTAGATTTTAACCTTAAAATCATTCCTTTGTGTCTGATTTCCAAACTTGACTTGACTTATAAAGACCTGTATATTTTTTACTCATCTGTTATACTTTGTCTTTTATGTGCTGCACATGCCTTGTCCGTGTACCCAGAGCCATCTCATGGGGGGGGTTCTTGTGTGTAGTTTTGGCGGCAGGGAGCAGCATTCAGGTGATGAAATAGCTACCTAACCGGCCTGCGCAAACAGACATACAGGACCGAACATAACTACTCATCGCCGTTGTTTCTAATACTGTCGGTACCTTCAGGTGTCCAAATGCTAGCATCCTAGTCGTCGTCGAGATCTGCGTCCGTGTCCGTTTCGTCTGCACTCCTGCTTTTTACAACGAACCCTTCCAAAGACCCTTTAAGTGCCACATTTGCATACTCCCTTTTTCTTTTCTCGCACCCCCTGTAGTGTTTTAGAAATTTGTCCCTATCTCTGTTTGTGCTCGCCATTTTTACCAACGGCTAACTTTTTTTCCAAGCTTATTTAGTTCTGCCGCAATCCCTTTTAGCTGGCAACCGATGGCCTATGTGTAGTTAGTGCCTCCAGTTCTGAATAAAGCATCTGCTTTCCCACTAACTTTAGATTTCATCTTGAGTTAAAATATGAGTTTCATGTGTCGCTTTATTAAAATATTTAAAGATGTTATGTATTTATATTTTTATGTGTGTGTGAAGCGGGACTGGGGCTGGCCAGCGCTGGGCCCTGGGCAGCCGCCCCCTTCTCCTCCCCCTTGAAACAGCCTTGCACGTACCGTTGTTTGGATGGCTGTTAAGTCCTCTTTTTTACAACACTTGTTTTTTACAAGTTCAAATGGTCATTAAATTTGGAATCAACTGTTTTTAAGAGAGAGGGCTAACCAAATAAGTTAAATTTCCATCATTTGTAGTAAAAAAGTTGGGAGTGCTTAATAGCCATTCTTTTTTCAAGGCATTTTCTACATTTCATGGATTTAATTGATTTGGTGAAAATGAAAAACTATCTTTGTCATATCTCATTTGCAAAATTTACATATTATTCTGAATATATTTACTCTACACCTGTATGCTTTTTGTGTAACCTGTAACAATTGCATATATCAACCAAAGGTAAATGGGCACTTTAATTACTGTCTTGTGCATGTTTGTGTGTGGGGCTGTACACATGTGAGCAGATTATGTGCTGATAAGGCTGATACTGACCAGAATGGTTTTACAGTGGTCTCTGGGCACAAGGGTAGGTGCACTTCTGTGATTCTGTGTTAATTACAAAACATCTTAGACCACTTTCACTTTTATGTTAAGATCACTTAATTGGGCAGACAACAAATTTCTTGTATTAGGAATTTGTCATTTTTGCATACCCCAACTTGCTCTCCATCAGACACATAGACAGGGAGAGAGAAGCTTGGGGTCAGAGCACAGGGTCAGCCATTTATATGGTGCCCCTGGAGCAGTTGGGGTTAAGGGCCTTGTTCAGGGGCCCAACGGCAGCAATGTGCACAGTCTTTGCACAAACAAGACTGCAGGAGCTTTTTCAAGTCTTTGTTTCCCAATTTGCTCCTGATTTTCTAAATGCCACTCTCCAACTTTGACTAAAGTGCCTCAAGGGGTTCAGAACAGTTGGCTGAAAACTACCAGAGCTGGGCATGGTTTGTTAGCTTGACACATACCAATTCCAGTATTAGGATGTAGGAAGTATGTCAGTGCTCTGTTCAGTGCCCACACTGTGCTTTTACGATGTGAAGAGAAGCTAATAGCCTGACGGAGCACATTTCAGAGAAAACATGCATATTGTCTTCATCTCTCCAGTGCTGGTAGTTCAGCTTTGCAGTATGCTGCACATTTCTGTCAAAACACTATTCACTGGTAATGCCATAAAGGGTAATTGATTTTTTGTTTAATATAGAAAAACATAAAAGTAATTTAAAAGATTTTACTTTGTCTTTTCTTTCGAAATGTAAAACTCGATGGTGGTGAACTCTAAAATTGGTATGCTGACCAGTGCATTCAAACGCCCTTTCAAAATTTTCTTGACAACCACTCCATTAATTGACAGTTGCCAGATTCCATCAACAGCTAAAAGTGCTTATTATTACCAGACCAGGTCATCAACTGCTTGGTGAAACATTGCTGTGATACAAACTGCTCTTATTGACACTGATCAAATTGCAGCATATGTTTTTGAGTGAATTGTACAAAAACTGTTCATTCAGTTTAGTCCAAACCTGATACATATCATGCTTGATAAAATGCCATTACCAAAGTATACATTGGTGCTCCTGTGTAAACCAATATGCTAACTTGACTACCACTGGCTATTTCTGCAGTTGTGTTCTGAGCATTAAAACTGTTCATGGTCAAATGGCATGTAACTAACTGATCAACATAAAAAATAGCAGGCATCATCCTGGGCTCTAACATATTGACAAATGTCAGTAATATAGATGCCTGACTACCAGAGTGCTTTCCAGCAATATTTCATAACATGGACTTTTGTCTGTGCAATCATGGTTCTCGTGTTAGTGATTTTCATATATTGTTTCTTTACTAATATTTACTCCATAACACCATAACCACATTACTTTCTTATAGTAGTTCATGATAATAGTGTGTGCTGGGTTTAATATTTTATTAGGTCTTTAATTGGGCTATATTGATCCTGTAGAGAGAGATGTGTTTACAGCTCTCAAATTTATTGCAATACCATGGATCTGAGTAAGTAGAGGACCTCCCAGTTGCCTATTAAAAACCTTAAAATATAATCTGAACAGGTGAATTGTTAGCAAACTGTCCATTTAATGAATATACAATGAATCAGCTAATTTGTCTATATAAAATTAAGATTACTGTTGTTGTCCAGAAAAGTAAGAATCAAAATATGGTTCCTATTCCCCATAGGCAAACTTAAATAACATGCTGTATTGAAAATAAACATTTCCTGTTTTCTGTTTTTAAATCACCACACCTTTTTTTATTTATTTGCTCTTGTTATTTGGTTACATTCAGATGTGTAAATGGCAAACATATTCGTTTTTTGGTATCAGAAGTTCACAATTTTACTCCAGCAGGTTCACAAAAACAAAATAACATCAGTGTTATATGTTTTCACTCACTGTTGGCTTTAGTGGTGTTGAGTAAAGTTCACAGAAAGGCACATTTTTCCTGACGGTTCTTTGGAATATTTTTTTCCAATGCCCTCTTTTGGCCTAGTAAACAATAAGCAGAACAATATTTGGTCATTGAGGACATTAATTTTTAATCTCTAACTTCACAATAAGGAAGGTTGGTGGTAGATGTAAAGTGTAATTGGAATCTGGTCATTTACACTGTAGAAGAACTTCATTTTAAATGAGCTCTCTACTGAATCTAACCAATGTATTGTTAATAGTTCTAAATCTGTACATTTATTTATTTTTTATTAACATAATCATCAGACAGCCTGCAACCAATCAGAATGTTACTAATGTGTTTGGAAAACAGAAATACACCGTTTCTTTGCAAACTGAGAATTTTTGTTTTTATAAGACCTAAATTATCCTATACTTCTGTCTAGATTTCACTTATTTGCTTTTCCTCTTTGGAGTAGTAATATTCAGTAGAATTCATCCGAACATTGTCTAATGAAAGATCAACCTATCAGTTAACTGTAATCTTGATAGTATCTGATGTATCCATTACATATCTATTTCTGTTTTGTATTTGTTCTTGTTTGCTCTGACTTTTCCCAAAATGCAATGAAGAAGCTTTTCTTCATGATTTTTCTAAGCTTCAAATGAAATGGCAGAATCCTTTTCAGTATCACAGAACAGCAAACATTGCTAAAATTAAACGTTCTGTTTATTTATGACAATGTCTGATTGGGACTTGTGAGTGACGTAAAGCACATTATTTACAGTGTAGTGTAGAATCAGAGTTAAATGTAGAGTTGCTGTAGGGCTCCTGAGTGGCTCAACAGGTAAAGTTTTTCACTTTGACTTGTGAATTTAATTCTGGGTCACAAACCAACTGTGACCGGAATTCTTAATTGCACAAAACTGGTTCAGTGGCATTGTAGGTGGGGCTGGAGTTGGTGGGGGGGGGGGGGTAAATCAGATACCAGTGAAACAGTGTCTTTTGCAGCTTCGCAGTCACAAGCTTGCACCAATGTCAGTGGGGGCCATGTCTCATCTCCAACTGGGACTGAGCCTGTTATAGGTCACTTTGGAGTTTGTATCGTTTTAATAAATGAATAACTTGGATGGGTGGGCTGAAGGAGACTGTCTGCAATTTATGTTGATAACAGAGTAGTAGCTGTGATCCAAGATAAAAGGACACAATTTGCAATTCTAAACTGGGTGGGTATATATCAGAAGATAACTGGTGATTTTAAACTTTAAGAAAGCATGTGAAGTTAACTATTTTGTACCTGGTTAAAACTGTGCATTGATCAAGCATTTTTGTAATTTTGTTAATAGCACAGTTAAAACAATATGTAAGTGGCACTGTGTACAATGTAACTTGTTTTGTGTGGCCTCTATGTATATTATTGTATAGTGACTGTAATACACTATGGTACATCTGGTAATAAACTGCTAAGTCAGAAGAATGTGTTTCATTTGAAAATATTAATCTTTATGTTCTAGTTAATTTGTTCTCTTCTGTTTGGCACTTCTGTAACAATTACTCTACACAAAAAACAACCTCACTTAAACCTGTTATAATTTTAAGTGTTAGGGTCTTGACACATGAAGTCAGAATGTCTGGTATTTATCATAACATTGCTAGAAAAAAACTCCTTGTCAGTTATGTTGTCTTCTTTTTGTTATACAGTCCTCTTCAATAAGATGCTCGGGTTTCAGAGTTTCAAATAAACTTGATATTATATCTTAACTCTGAGAAACTAGTTACTGATAATACTGTATCTCACAAACCTGTGTACAGAATACAGTAAAGGGGAAATTCTAGAGGAATCTGTTTTCTAGGATTTCTCTTGTTTTCACCAGCCCTGTTTTTTAACTTTTGGGCTATGCAGACTTGTGCGTATTCATACATTCATGTTTAGACACATTTTTTACAAAAGAGTAGTTAATATAGGAATTAGAAATACAGCATGCATACTATGTAATCTAAGTAAAATAATTTATTCCTCATAATTTAAAAGAATATATTCAGGGTCAAAAGAAAGACAGAACTAAATAGAATACAATTAAAATGTCATATAACATCTGTATGTTCCAATGCTTAATTAAGCTTCATAACCAAGAGATACAGTACAGGCACTAAAAATATCAGTGATAAAAACTACAAAACAATTGACAGAGCTAAAACAAATACTTTTAATTGCTAAAAGACTACACTTCTTAAAATATTTACAGATATTTTGTTTTTGTGCAGCAAAAACATAAAAAGTGTGTGTCATAGGAACAGTTTCCAGTAAAAATCTGGTTTATGATGCATGAATACTGGACTGTGCTGAACTGCATTTGTGGAAGGTGTGCCTATGAACTCGCTGAACTGTTTATTAGGTGAAGTACAGTCATCGAGTCACATTCTCCTGCGATGGGTTTGCATATCATGAAGGAATTGAAACAATCTTTTTAGCTGCCCAGCTTTTCTGTTGCTGCCTGCTCCAGCCATACTAACTCAAAACTGTCAAATGATCAAAACAGGAACAAATTGCCATTTGTGAAAACTGCAAACTACAGAAATTCCAAGAAGTCCTTCCTTCCGTTTATTGCTAAACTTTTAAATTTAATTTGCTTTTCAGAAGAAGACTTCTGAGAGGCAGATTTATTAGCCACAAATACCCTTCAGCAACAAATAATCATCTGTACAAAATAGTTTCAACTAATCTACTGTGAAATAAAGTTAAGAACTTACACAGTGTAGTGTATACATAGATAAGACTTAAATAAGCAGCATGGAGCCACAGTGTTAAGCATTGCTACCTCACAGCGCTGGGGCCCAGGTTTCATTTCCGCACCTTGGATGCTACAGTATCTGCGTGGCTTGTATTTTCCCCCAGTGTTTGTGAGGTAGATTATTTGGCTTCCAGGAACATTCCAGACCTTGGTGTGAGTGTGTACATGTCTGTTTATGTCTGCCCTGCAGTGGCTAAGGTGTACCCTGCCTTGCGCCTGTCGCTTGCCAGGATCGGCTCTGGTGCCACCGCAACAGTAAATTGAATAAATCAGCTGGACAATGGATGGATGGTAATGCCTGCTGCTCTTGCTGTTGGTCCAAATGTTAGATGGGATACCTGGTTGTATTCTTGACCAAGGTACTTCACTCAAATTGCTCCTGTTAATGTGCATATCTACTGTATATATTTATATAAGAGTTATTCTCCAGGTCATCATTGTAAATGTTCATTGCAAATGACTTAACTGGTCAAGTAAAGAGTTAAAAACAAAAAATAATAGATACTGTATGTGTATGTGTATTATTTAGTATTAAAAAGATATCTTAATCACTGTTACTGTGCTGTTTTCTGAATTGTAATGTAAATTATTTCTGTTAAAGGGGCTGGATGGGCTGAATGGTCTCGTCTGGTTTGTAACCTTTCTTTAGTCCCATTTTAGTCAGGAACAGATACGCAACGTGTCCTGATGACATCCTGTTTTAGATTGCAATGTTAATATTTAATATTTCTTCGGGTGAAATATGTCTTTTGAAGCATGACTGTATGTAGATTCTACTCGGTAATGATTTTCTCAAGTGGTTTTCATTTTACAAAAAGTTTAATAACACAAAGGAAATATTGTTTAAAACAATGGTTTGGTCAAAAAAAAAAAAACCTGTAACGATTAAATTCTTTAGTTTACAAAATGATTAGTGCAGATCTGATAAGGGTATGGAAAAGTCCCCATCAGATAACAGCTTTGTTTCCTAGGATACAGATTCTCCATCAGCAGGAGGTTAAGAGTAGAGCTTAATGGTCCAAAGGTTATGCATTTGTGATAGTCTTGGGGAACAGTTGATTGGTCCAAAGATGTTCACAGGTGTTAAATATAAGCAGTGCACTTGTGGATGATGAGCAGATTGAAGAGTAAGCTAAATGCACTGGATGACAGGCCGAACAGGAGCTTTTATGACATGGTCAGTATGTGTGATTTCATTGGGTGATTTGGATGGAGTAATAATTTGAACGCTGCTACAAAATGGGAATTATTGATACAAGATGTTCGTATTTGTACCAATTTTTTTTTTTTACAGCAAATCTATAACTTAAAGAGTAATCCAATACTGCATGTTGGTTTTTTGTTGTTTTTTTTCTTTGAATATTAATGAGAAGATTAAATGTGACCTTTTTCATTTTCTAAAGGAATACATCTGAACTCAACAGTTTTACAAGATTTTATTAATTGGTGCAATTTGTTTATTGTATTTCAGTGTAGTTTTTCATACCATATTTTTATCTTTTTTAATCTATAAGAAAATATTTTTCAAAATCTTTATTGCTTTTTGTTATTTCATTACTGCATTTGGTGTCAGAGGGAAAAGAGTGTGATTAAATTATAGAATTTACGTTTTTGCTACACATTTATTACTACTATTACAATTGTAAAAGATGAAGTTTGAGCAAGAATGAAACATTATTTTTTTTAATTCTCTAGTAAAAAAATGTAAAAAATTAAGTTATTCTATCCAGTGACAAATAGAGTAGTAGAATCTGATTGGAGACTTGTGTCACAGCCCTCAGAAACACCCATTTGCCCCTGAGAGAATTAGAGTAAATATGGTTTATTGAATCGATTCCAATAACAGCAACAGCTGGCTGCCGTGTCTGCCAATGGCACTGACTGCTAGAAGGCACTGTAGAGAAACACAGGTTTTTGGCCCTCCAACCCCACAAAGCAAACAGCAGCCGGTGCAATCCTGATGTTTAATCTCTGATGGAGTTTTGAAATGGATGTGATTTCTCTATTGGTGACGCAAATGAAGGGTTACAAATTTGGACGCATCTATGATTGGTCCATAGGGTGCCCTCCCACTTGTGTTTAAAGAATGTCCCTTCACATGTCTGGATTAAATGAATTAGCTTTCCTTTGCTGTCAGTGAAGAGTCAATTTGGTCGTTCCAAATCCACATTTCAGAGTACCTACGGGAAAATTTGCCGAGGATACCTTTATGAGGTATATTTATTGCATATTCCAAGCAAATGTTATTTGTATGTTGAGGTTTCGTGCTTTAATTTGATAATTTGATACTTTTCTGATTTTCTCTTGCTATATGTTATATTTAGAAATTAATCTAACATTCTGGGAATTTGTAAGTTACTTAACCGATTTGATTACACTTTGTTTTTTATGTGATAGGAAAATTGCTCGTTAAATTAAGTGGTTTAGCAGATATTATGCTTTGCTTACTCAAGATCGCGCTTATTTTTACAGTTTTAGCAGTAAACGGTGTTGCCCTGTTACCTTTTAATTTCCTAAAAGTTTTAGATCGACAAAATGTTTTTGTTATTCCTTGATTAAGATCTTACAGTTTTCTCTAGTACTTATAAAGGAAGTTGTAGTTACAAAAAAGCGGAGTATGAAAACAACAAAAGGTTGTTGTATTACGTATGTGTTGTCAATTCGTCGCATGGCGCGTGAATTTAGAGAAAATCAATATATTTTAATATAAAATCAATATGTCACAAATATTAGAACATAACAGCTGCGGAGAACATTGCACATTACGTCCGGTGTCTATTTGGTGCCGGCAATTTGATAAAAATAGATATCCGTGAATACCCGTCGTTATGAAAATAGCAACGCCATATTATTATTATTATTATTATTATTATTATTATTATTATTATTATTATTATTATTATTAGAAATTCAATTATAAAGTGAAATTCATTTTCAGTTCCATTGGGGTGGGATAAGACCCGGGGCATATACTTTGGGCTTATATTTTAATCAAGTTAAACATATATATTAAAGTTTGAAGTCTCTGCATGGACTAATTTGACAGGTGCAAATTGTATTTTTGTATAATTGTAGTCAATATTATAATACCATCAATATTATAATAAAGAAAAAGAAATGTGAAATATGTTTAAAATGCAAACGTACAGTGTACAGGCAATTAATGAAACTTGAATCAGACAAAACAGTTAAATTCGATTAGTTGCTTTCGATACGTGAAAAAGGTGAACTTGATAAGTGGCTTAAAATTATGTTGCTTATTAAGAAATATACCTTTCTTAGCCTGATCAGATTTAATTATTGTGGTCTTAAAATTTTATTTTTTGCCACCCAATTGCACGCTTTGTAAAGTGCAGAATATTACTGGAGCATTATTTTTATTCAAATTTTAAAATTAACATAATTGTTTTTTAACAGGAGGTCATGATCGTAACACAGTTGGGATTTTTTTTTAATTGTCACTTCATTACTAAAGCTGTCATAACTGGGCTATACTGCGAGCTAGATACAGATGTCTTTGGTTTTGTGGCTGATGTTATTTTATTGAACAGCACTGAAAAAAAAACCCAAAAAACAGTATGATGCAATTCATCTCAGTCTAATCCACCACTGCCTAAAGAGAATTGAGTTGTTCCTTAGTGACGTGCAAGTGTGTTGCAACTCAATGTGCAAAAGCAAATTAGTTGTGGTTTACGACGTTTGTTTCTAGCTTCCATATTGATTATTATTGATCTGTTGTGATTAGGCTCTATATCAAATCTAAGAGAACTGGTACACAGTTGTTTTGTTTTCCTCTTTCAGGTGCTACACAGTAGACACATCTGTGTAAAAAATGTTAGTAATATTATATTTATCCTGCATTGCGATATAAATGGTTGGATTTCAGAATGACTATAAGAAGTACCTTGTTGCGTAAGATATAATGCATAACATATAGAATCATTTTGTTTCCCATTTTAATAAAGGCACATGTTTTGGTTAAAACATTTATTAAAAATGTTCTTTTAAAGAAGGGAGAGAAACGATTAATCATGCGGTAATTGCATTACGTTAATAGCTTAAGCTAACAAGTATACAAGTTTTTTTAGTTTTTTTAAATCGACGAATCATTATATTTACACTTCTTACGATGGCAAAAAAAAACACAAACCCCCGCAGTGGTGGAAGTATATACGTTTAAACAACTGCACACTGTGTATTTTCTATTATCTTTAACTTCAATTTTAATTATCAAAACCACACTTGGTCGTTTTCCACTTTTTGCGACCTTTTGGTAGCAAACGCCAAGCTAGCCTGTCAAACGAGCTCCCTCTAGCGGCGAATCTGCTCTATGAGTGAAGAGTATAATGTATCTTAAATTACTTTATCCCGTTGTCTCTGTAATTGGATCATTAATGTATTTTCCGTTACACATTGAAATCGTGGTGGAAGTGGAATATTCGTAAATACCTAAAGAAAACAAATATATTCGGACGTTTTTAATTGCTTTTTGCTCCAAATATTTAACCAGGTGTTAAAACTGTTAGGGTTGTTTTTCTGCTCACCTCTGATAAGATTGTCCTTCATCTCACGTTTGTGTCATTGATATTTTTAAATACCTGCTTAAACAGTTAAAATGCATATGTGTTCTGTGCTGATTGCCTAGCAGTAAAGGGTGAAAATGAATGCACTTGTCAGTTGAATTGTCATATTAGTTATTAATTTGCTTAAAATAATATTTCAAAAGTGGTTTGTTAGGTTAGAAAAAGAAACTTGAATGAATATTAAAATCCAATGTGCAGAAAGTGTATAAAGAAAACTATGTACCAAACATTTTGAAATTACAATATGTAAATTGTACAGCCCCACATTAGATTAGTCTTTGTGCAGCTCATGAGATGTTTACCGAGAAACTAAAAAGGACCAAGACCAAGAAGGCTGCTGAAACATCTGTTTCATTGGATGTGTAGAAAAAGTTGCAGTGCTTATGTTTGATGTGATTAAAAAAGTAGGACTCTCTATCCACTGTCTGTGGTGTACCCTCAAATACCCTTGGTCCAGTTCAGTCATCTCTGATTTGAACTGATTAAAAAAGTTAAGTGGGTTATGAAATTGTTGTATCTTGATTGGCTGCAGTTGGTTGCAATATGCAACCTGATTACTGTAAAGTTAATGGATAATACCAAATCCCTATATGTAAAACTTACTGTTAACACATAATATTGCTCTGGATGTGTTTGCTCCCAAAGAATGAAGGCACCATACTGTTTGGTATTGGAATTAGTCTGGTACAACCAACATGTTCTCATGTCTTCTATAAACTAATACTTATTTCAGTAAATTAACAAGAACTTGAACAATTTAACCTGTCCCAGATGTCATTATTGTTTCTGTTGTGTCATAAACCTTATATTTTTCTTAATCACACCAGAAAACATTTATTTAGTTTAGTCAATAGTAATGTTGCTAAGTAAGCAAGTGACCTTATATTACAAAGGAAAATAATGCTATAGCGTTTTGGGATTGAATTTGTATCTGTGCCATATGGTTGAGTAGTTTTAAAACTAATTTCATATGATATAAAACATTCTTTGTAAGCATTGTCTAATTTATCTGTCGGGTTTAATTTATTATGAAGCTACTTATAGATAACATTTGTTGTACCACCTATTCATGTAAATGAAAACAAAAGAAAATAAGTAAAATCTGACTGAAAGTAAAGTCTGTGTAGAACGGAAGAAATTCCATCTGTTCAATCAATACATCATCTTCACAATAGGTTATTGTATCCAGTTTGTACAGGGCTAGGTCCTGGTGGTTATGGCTTCCATCACTAGTTCCTTTATTGAGAATCTGCACCATTATTCCAGCCCTTAGAATACGTTCTGATACTTTTTGTTTGGCTTTTTTTCACAGAAAGCTGTCTCCTGATATTCTTACAACTTGAGGAGCTAAAAAACAGCAAAGCAGAAGAACATCGTGTATTTGTCCCCGATTTTAAATAAGCAGCATTCAGCTGACGTTTTTGGTGACATGGACCGAATGGAACTTAAGAAAGTCAGCACTGAGCATGATGATGACAGTGCGGATAGCCTAGATGACCGATTTACCGAGCCTATTGATTCAGAGAAGGTAACAATTAATAGGTAAGTCACACCAATGTCTGACGTCACATTTCTAATTGTATAGAATTTAAAAACAGACACCATGGAGTTATAAGTCCTTTATCAGTTTTATTTAAATTGGAATTTATCGGGGTTTCAGCTATGATGTGGATATATTATTCCCTGTTTTTCTGTGCATGAATACACATTGCTATATATTAAAGAATGAATTCTAGTACTTGTTTATAAAGTAGTTTCAAATTAATGCATATCTAATATCTATATACAGTATGTCTATCATTGTTGTTGCACTTATCACAGGGAAAGGAATTAAAAACGTATTAATTAATGTCAATTCTTTGATTAGTTAAAAGTTGTTCAGTAGGTCTTCTGAATTTGCCACACTAATTCCTAATTTTCCTATGTCAGTTAGAAAACCAAAGATTCCAGTAAAGTAAATCTATCAGTTTAGTGTAGTGGATTAAAGGAAATGTTTCTGTTATTTTGGATCTGCCAGGTTTTAAGGGATTCGCACCAACATCTTTACCTTTGTTAATACTATTCCTTTTCCTTATGTAGGTCCTCCTCTTTAGCTTATCAGTAAATTTTATTTTTTATCCTTCTTAGCCAATACTGTGATGAAGACGATGCTGAAAGTCAGAAGTTTCTTACAAATGGAATGCTGAAGAAGAATTATGAAGAGTGCCATGATGAATATGTAATAATATTTGTATTTTTCTACATAAATTCATATACTTTTTGTATAATGGCTATCAAATTGACTCCAACTGCTTATCATTCTTATCCATTTTATTGCTGCTTACAGCACCCAGGGACTACCTCCTTTGGGATGTCAGTATTTAACTTGAGCAATGCCATTATGGGGAGTGGCATCCTTGGTCTGTCATACGCCATGGCCAACACTGGAATTCTGCTGTTTGTGTAAGTCCCATTCTCGTGATCTTTTGTATTAAGTATATATATTCACACAACATAAAGTTTTGCACATAAGGTGGTAACATGGGAGAGAGGTTAGTGTTTCAAGGCACTGTAGAGAAGCGTTCTAATACAATTAGCAGTGTATTAAACGTTTTCTGCATTCATGTCTGCATATTAAAAGTTATGTGATTGGAAATATTAGTAATGTTGAAGATTAAAGAAGACTGAATAACCTATTAACTTATCTGTAGCTAATTCATCTGACCTGCTCATCTAACTGATACTGAAGACAGAGCATCAGATTCAATGTCATGGCTTCTCCTGACCTTGTTCCACCTCTCAAATTCCTTTCTGTAAAAAGTTCCTCCTTTGCTCCATTTTAAATGTACTTCCATTTAGTTTCCATTTGTGTCCTCTAGTTTCATTGTTGATTCTGAAGAAGTCCTTTGGGTTGACTTTGTACCTTTTGCATACTGCAGTAATAGTGCTATTTAGTTATTTCAGGTCTCTTTGTAGTATTCTCTGTTCAAGCTGAAAAAGATTCTGCCTTTCCGGCTATCAGAGTAGAGCAGTCTTTTAAACCTAGGAATGTATGTGGTTGCTCTTCATTGGACAGATTCCGGAGCAGCAACACAGCTTTTGTAAAAGGATGACCAAAATTGTAGACAATATTCTAAAATGAGGTCTAAAAGATGCATGGTACAATTTTAACATTTTATCACTTAATTGAATCTCTTAATTGTTAAGTATGTAGCCTAAAAACATATAATTATTGAGTCTAGATGTGTTGTTATTTTTATGTTAGGACACTACATTGTATGTTTTCCAGTCGGTGTAAATTACCACTGTCTTCAGTGATTTGAAAGATATTTGTTAATGGCCTATGAATAATAATATGCCTTGTGTTTTTAAGTATAATGGGTGGAATACCAGGGAGTGGATGTTGTGCATCAATTAATTGTACATAAGGTACATATTTAAAACAATAAAAGCAGGTTAATTTTATATTGTGGACTGTGCAAATACCTTTATTATCTTTCCACCGAGGCATCTATACTTTCCAATTTCCCAGAAGGACTTCCTGCATAGTGTTAGTTCTATATGTACAGTGGTTTGTATACCCAACTGGTGAGCTATTTATATCTTTGAGGGAGGCACAAAACATATACACGTTAAGATGAAATTGCCCATTGTGAATGTTAAAATAATTTAATTGTGTTATACTTCTTAGTTATCTTAGTTCTTTATGTGGAGGCCTGAGCAATAATTGACAAAGTATAAAAATGATACATCTCTTAAATGCCCTTGCATGGTTGAGTTTCATCTTTCTCTTTAATAGTTTAATAGGCAATGTCTGTTTCCTTTTCATTTTATTTCCAGACTTATCTGTTCAGCCAGAAGGAAATAGTTGTCCAGAAAAGTTTATTAACATGTCCCCTGTCATATAGACAGTACAGTTTTCAATAAATATTGATCTGTGAACAAGTTGAAATCCAGTTTGAAGGTTGGCAATATAGCTCATCCGTGGGGGTGCAGACTCGACAGTTTAACATAATTTTGAAAGAAACTTTGCTTGGTTCTTTTTCTACTTTCACTGTCAAATATTTAGGATGAATTTTTATTCTCTCTTGCAGCTGTCTTTGCATATTAGATTAGAAAATGGAAGGTTAGTGTTTGTGTGGGTGGAAAATGAACTCAATAGAAGCCTTTTGCCGAACAGCTTTCCTTAAATTTGTCATTTTAAAGGAAAGTAATGTAATGTGGCTAAAACAAAGTTTCTCTGGGATGACTTTGTAAATGGTTACTCATTGTTAGACTGCTTTGAATGCAAAATTGCAATCATAAATATATGTTTGTAAAAAAAACAAAGTAAGAGAATAGAGAACTGCAAAAATACAGAAGTTGTTTTAGATTTCTCACAGAACTTGTCTTGTAACAATTTAATGTATATCATTTACAACATAGCCATTGACTTGCCCTTGTGGGCTATTCATAAATGTGTTTCAGTTCCAGGGATATGTAGTTGGATATTAATGCAGTTGAAAATGTATACTGTATATAAGATGCACAAAAACACATAAGCACATAAGGTGCACTGAAAAGGATAAATAAATAGAAAAATAAAAAAAGATGTTCCTCACATATTAAAAGCCTCCAAGAATAACCCTGCAACACTGAAACAGAAGCTGGTATATTTCCACTCGGCTGTAATAGACCATCAGCAGACTAGCTTCTCTGCTGATGTGGCTGCTATAATGGTATATTGCTAGAGACTGCAAGCATTACTAGTAATTTATGGAACATACTGCAGAGCTGTATGTAGCCAGTGCTTCTAAAAATGTGAGAGATTAGCACTTGCTTATTACACCCATTGCATACTTTGGGTGTTAGTAGTGCTGAGTGATCCACTGGAACTGTTGAGGGTGATTGTGTGTCACAGTGTATGGCAGACACTCTCCTGATTGAGAGGAGCAGGTGAGAGTGAATTCTAGGCTTCTGTGAGGCCCATTACACTGCCTAAAATGTAAAAACCAGAGCTGTGGAGTTTGGCCTTGTTTTCAAAGACATGAAAACTTAAGACTGTTATATAAAGAAGAGTTTTTGGCGATTAAACAAATTTTCATGTAAGTTAAAGGGGGGCATTTGCAAGCTTTATAAGATATTTTATTGCGGAAGTCCACCTATCAGTCAATTGGTACTTCAACATCTATTATTAATACATCCTTAGGTATCTGTATAAGGCTCATTCTCGCATACCTCACAAACCCAACCTCTGAAACCAACTTCTATTTTAGATTGTCTAATAATCAAAAATATCATGTAGCCATTGACATTTTTTCAGACAATACTGTTGCTGAATTTCTGTCACTCAGTGTTAATCCTCAGGAATTCAAAACTGGTTTGGTAAGTACTGAAGGCATATCATGTATTTCATGGCTAAATAGCTTATTAAATAATGGGAAACAGAAGAACAGTTGGTAAAAAGTCAGTAAAACCATATAGCCAGACAATCTTTGTTGTTCATGCTGAAAGTAGAAAAAAAGTCTTATATTCTCTTTTGTACATTAATCCTTGCACAACTATATCTCCAGAAGGTGCATAGTCCCATTAATAAATCTGGTAATGTTTTAAAGTGAGAGTTCCATTTATTCATAATTGGCTTTCTGAGTATTTTCTAAATTTCCTGTTCATTACAGAAGTGAAGGGGAACAGGGAAATGTAGGACATCCCATGGGAATATTAGACTGTATGTGACAAGTTCTTGAACTAGTGAACAACTGAAATTTGTCATCAGACTTTAGTCCAGGAAAAGAGAAACTCTATAGGTGAAAAGGGCCACATGTCATGAACCCTCTCTATCAAATACTGTTCATCATATTATGTTCTCTGGGGTGAGTTTGACAGAGTTACAAGATCAACACCTACCAACTCTGGCAGGATCTCCCAAAAATAAAGTCATTAGTCTAAAGGCCCCCCCCCCGTGTCATCATGAAAACATAATGCCAAACCCTTTTATCCAGAGTTTCCTTTCCTGATATAATCCATTAAGAATTCATTACAAATAGGGATTTGATCAATTAATTTCCCTAGATGGAATTTTTCAACAAGAAAAGTTAAATAACAGTCTCAAAAATAATTTCAGACTACAGTGTAGTGATTTATCATCTGCAGCGTTTTTGACACTTTACTTTTGCCGTTACTAAAGCAGCTGTTCACTGCTCCTGCCACCTGTCATCTCAAGTGAACAAGATCTGTGTTACATTTTGATTGGAAGAACCATGCAATATTAAGGTGATATATTATCAGCAAATGGTGAATATTTACTGTATAACCACAAAAATTAAGATTAAGTACAAACTAAACGAGAAAACATTTGCCTTTCCTTTGCTGTTATTGATTAAAGGATCCATCTACAGTACCATTTAGTTTGTTCATTATACATATATTATCATTTCACTTTAGTAGAGATCTGTACTGTTTCAAAGTGTTCGAGAGATTATACTATAAATAACAGATAAAAATGTATTTTCTGTCAGGAATATGCAGGTAACTAACCTAATCTTAGAGCTACAATATAATAATTGATAATGTGGTTGTAAACAAAATTGACACTTTCATTTCTTATACAAGAGCCAACATTGAGACATAAATTAGTGGACACAAGTGGAAACTAGATGGAAGTGTGTTTAAAACTAAGAACAGGAGGCCGTGCTTTGGATAAAGTGTTGTGAGAGTATGGTACAAGCTTCACCACCTTTTAAATAAAGTTATCCTTAATTTTTGTAGAAACAAATGTGCTATTAACACAGACAAAGAAAAAAGATAAGGTTGTTGAAACAAGTTTCAAGCTCATTGAAACTGTAAACAAAAACAACAAATTCTATAGCAAAGGTTGTACAAATGAGTTTATACAATGTGCGTGAAAAATTAGCAATTTTGGGTTTTTTTTTAATGACGTTTTCTTTGTTATAGAGTTCTTCTGCTGGGAGTAGCAATATTATCATTGTATTCTGTGCATCTTTTACTGCAGACATCAAAAGGAGGAGGTATGTTTCTCACATTTAATAGACAAGTATGTGGTAATGTTCTCTGTTCTAATGGTCCTGTGTTCTCAGGTTCTATTTGATGTGTTATTAGTGATTCATTACAACATTTTTTAATTGTCTCTGCAGGCTCTTTAATATATGAGAAACTAGGAGAAAAGGCTTTTGGATGGCCAGGAAAAATTGCTGCTTTTGGATCTATAACGCTCCAGAATATTGGCGGTAAGGGGCATCTTTAAAGTACCTTTCTAATCCATTACCAAAACTAGCATTACTACACTATTTTATTGTTCAGTGGAGCCCTAATTAAAGTTATGATTTGATCACATTGTTTAATTTTACAAAGTTTGAAGTTTTAATACAGATAATAAGATCAATTTCCAAAGGATAATTGATGAGCAGAGTTTGAGAGGATGCAATTCCCGGTCAGGTTTTTCTCTTACAAAATACTTTGTCATGCATTATATTACAGTGTCATGCTTATATTAAAATGTTAAAATCTTAGAAAATTAGGGATAGCAATTAATCATTACAAAAACATAAGTTCTAAAACCAATATAATTCCACATGACAAAATATAAAATGAAGTTGTTTAACAGCTTCACACAAAAATATAAAGCTTTAAATCTGGCTTTAAGAAAGATCCACCATACTTTCTAAGTATTTTCTCAACACAGTTCTTTACATTTGTCATATTTATTAGCTATTTAATGGGGAAAATGCAAATAACATTTAACACATTTAAAAGGCCATATACCAAATGATAAATTTAAACTTAAATTTAAATCATAGCAAAAGGTCTGATAATTTCAGCCATCTAAAGATGGTTTGTATCTATTGAAACATTTTAGCTAAGTCATAAAACTCCCCTTTTCTCTATTCTTAAAATATAATGTAATTGGATTATTTTTGGATTATTTTTCACTTTAGGTAGAAGTGACATACTGGAATATAAACATAATACAGTTTATACAGAAATCTCCACTATTACAGCCAGCCTGTGCATTGCATAGAACATATTTAATTTATTACGTTCACATTGAAATGGAGTGTTTCTGTTTCGTAGCGATGTCAAGCTACCTCTTCATTGTAAAGTATGAGCTTCCTGAAGTCATTCGGGCATTTATGGGACTTGAGGAAAATTCTGGGTAAGTATGCATTGAAATCCCTGAAAATAATTTTATATTCATGGACAGATTAGTTTTGTGTTCATTATCCAGGTGATTCAAATTCGTGTCACAGCATAGCACTTCTTATCTGCTAGATACTGTAGGTTTATTCATTTTACCCTTTTAATGAAATGGCTTTTACAATTAGTAATTCTCCACTGCATGCTTTAAAATATAAAAAGAAATATGGTTTACCATGGAATAGCTGTGTTACAAAAAGTGCCTAGAGTTTACTCAAGGTGCTGATAATTAGGTTTATTGTCAGGGCTGTCTTAACCCCATGTTTATTAAATCAAAGTTTTGTACCAGTTGAGCTCTTTGCTTTATTGAAGCATTAATTGAAGTAACATTTTTTCTATTTTAAAACTTTAAATTTGACTTGAGGTTACTTTTGAAATGCAGTAGTTAAAAGGCAAAGATAACAGTTCAAGTAATCTTATTATTATGTAATTAATGGTTCAACTATGCAACTGAGAGCTCAGCTGAAACATAAACCAACAGCATGTGTGTTCCCTGGACAAGGATTGGGAGTCTCTGACCTACAGTATGTAAAAATGTCAACAAAAGAGGCATTTAAATATTCATCAGTGCGGGTGAAACAATTCTTATAAAAACATAGTGGAGGTGCATTACCATACTTTTCCTTTTTTGTGTGTGTTAATAGAATTAAATGCTTCAGACTTTTCATATTCAGTATGCGTTTAACATTTGTGATACTGACAACCATATTATCTGCTCATTTCATATATGGCTAAACTCTTAGCTTTGACCAGTTATATTGTCATATTTTTATTACAAATTTTAAGTTGGAGTTTAGTAAAAGTCATCAGTGCCACATGCAGTAATACACTTCATCTGTGGCTTTGACCTGGACGGTATGGATGGCCCTCACATGTCGAAATTCAGATTGCAGGAAACTTGCTAAAGAAATTATATTTTGTGAACAAAATGATTGGGCATACTTCCATTCCAGTCTTGAAGAGAAAAACCTAAGGACCAGGTGACAATGATAAAATAGAAGAAAAAATGAAAAAGATAAAAAATATACCAGATTCTGTGGAATCAGCGCCCATGGGGTGAAGAGTTGGCGTCAGGCCAAGAGGGGGGTGAGCATTGACTTGCACAGTTATCTAGATTGAAGGAACCGTTACTGTGGCATTTTCACACAAACACACACTGCAGGTGACTTAACATGCAAAAGAGAGGAGAGGGAAGTAAAGGAAGACTACCATACATCTCTTCATTATTGTACCCTGTAGCTGAATGAGATAAATGAATACTATAATTAAATCTCTTGGTGTCACTTTTTTATGTGCCAAATGCATTTATAGTACTCATGTAACAAAAGGAGGCAACATTATGCTCAATGTGACCGACCTGCCAAAATAGGTTAAAAATGTAAAACGAATTTAATTAATACTAAAATATCAATTACTTAATTTACTCGGAAATAAATTGGTGGAGCTGCTGCCTCACAACTCTTAGGTCCTATGCTCAATTCTGGCCTGAGGCACCTTCTATGTGGGGTTTTTCATGTCCTCCCCATATTTCTGTTGGTTTTCTCCAGGTACTCAGATTTCTTTCTACCCGTCGAAGGCATGGTGACCAGGCTAATTGGTGTCTCTAAATTGCCCCTTTGTCCTTTGTGCCCTGCAATGACCTGGCATCCCGTTCAGGTTATATTTCTGTCTTGCTCTCTGTCCTTCCGGGATAGGCTCCGGGATACTGCAACTTTTAACAGGAATAAACAGCTCTCTGATAATGAATGGGTGGATGTAAAAATTGTGACTTTTTCCTAAACTCTGATTTTGAAAATATAACGAAGGGGCATTGTATAAAAAGCCGTGGGGTGTGTTTCTGCACTTTTAGTACTACAGAAAACAAAAGTGAAAGTAAAGACTAAGATCCACAAAGCTGTGGTCTTACAGAAATACATTTTTAAGGCCTGTAAATAACTTAATTAACAGCAAGAAAAAGGAATAGTGAATAGAATTGCTTGGGGGTAAATGTTAAAACTAAGGTGTGTGTTACATTCATGCCCAGACAAGTATTTGCACTGTTACGTGGCTTCTAACACTGTAAATGCATGAAAGATTGTGGAAAAGTTTGAATATTTAAAACTTGGAGTCCTAGATTTAATTAAATATAGTGCTTGCCAGCAGCAGCTTGTAGTTTTCATGCTTAAATCAAAGACTTTTAGAGTAAATGAGGAGACATCTCAGACACTGCAGAGACATGAAAAGCACAATTATTGATTAAAAGTGGATTCACGTTATCTTGAAATAAACATTTCTAACAGTTTTAAAAGGAGTTTCTTGATGAAAAGAATTTTTGAGCTCAGGATAAATTAATTTCCTGATGCTATGAGTATCATTATGGGTGTCCCTTTTGAAACCTTTCATAAGGCAGTGTTGGAAAATGCACACTTTCCCAACAATCAAATAGAATAACTATTTTTGCTTCTGATCCTTTTGCAGGATTTAATCACACACATGCTGGTAAAATTCTCTGTGATTAAGAAAAAACAAACCAAAATGAACCCTTTTCTCAAACTCAAACTATTAATTTATGTCATTTTAAAGTGTTACTTTACCTACACATTTATCTCTTCTGCTTTTTTCTATGTTTCTTAGTGAGTGGTACCTAAATGGAAACTACCTGGTGATTTTTGTGTCATTTGGCATTATCCTTCCACTTTCTCTACTCAAAAATCTTGGTAAGTAGCAGTGATTATATTATACAGTATCTGATTTATTTAGTTTGTTTGATGTATCTGTGCTTTAATATTACCTATGTGTCTCCTGAATAGGCTACCTTGGATATACCAGTGGCTTTTCTTTGACGTGTATGGTGTTCTTCTTGGTAGTTGTAAGTAGCATATTTTGCATATTAACATAGTTAATGATATAAGCATTTATGAAAAATATAGTAAACTATATTGAATTTCTCATAATATTCTGTCTCATTATATATAATACTTAGTGAAATGCAGTATTAAAGTTACATTAAAAATCTATTTATGTAGTATAAGGGCAAGTTTGAAATTACTGAATGTTCTTGACTATCATATATGATTATGTGTAAATATTTATTTGTGCATTCTTTGTCTTTTGTGCTATTATTCTGGTTTCTAGCTGATCTACAAAAAATCTCAGATCCCTTGCCCACTACCTTTATTGGACCACCATTATGCAAACCAAACCTTTAATGTATCTGTGGCAATGCCTTCATACATGCTACTCAATGGAACGGTCAGTCAGGATGCCGGTGATGTGGAGTTCTCTCATGGGGACACAAGTGTTCATGTAGATCAGTATTCTGAGGGTGCAGTACCTGCCAATGGAGTACACTTTGAACCTCACAAGGAAGACATGTGCAAGCCAAAATACTTTGTGTTCAATTCACAGGTATGTAGGCCACCCAAGACTCTATTTAAAGACTCTTCTGGTCATAGCTGCATACCTGGTTACTAAGTATGTGTTGCCATTCCCCTTTTTTTCCAGACTGCTTATACGGTACCCATCTTGGCATTTGCATTTGTGTGTCACCCAGAGGTCTTGCCAATCTACAGTGAACTCAAAGAGTAAGAACATCTACCTTTCCTTCAAACATAGCCATTATTCTCTCACACATTAGACAAGTCATTAAAACATCAGCAGCTGAAATTTTTTTTTTTACTTCAATTCTTAATCAAGCAAAGAATTGTTAATTATAATAGCTAAACTATATATGTAATGTTTCCTCTAAAAATGAATTTACAGTGTTCAAATACAGGGAATTAAAATACTCATTAAGGATACTGAATGTTTTTTCTATTAGTTTCAGACGTTGTATCTTAAATAATCTTATGAATAGTTCTGTGATGGATAAAATCCTAAATAATGTACGGTATTGAAAAACAATAAGATTAAATTTTGTATTTATTGCTTTAACAAATCCCGAAAGAATTGTAATCTAATTTAATAACTAGATTTTTATCTAAGTGCATGTTCATTTTCAATGATATCCCTCTATAGACAATATTCTCTGTGTATTCAGATATTCACTGTAATACAAATGACTTACAAATATTTGATTAATTACTTTTCAAAGTACTGTAATAGATTGACAGTATTTTCATATGTACAGTACGTCTTCTAAATCAATAACTGCGTTCTGTTTTTCTCTCTCATTCTGTAGTCGTTCACGGAAAAAGATGCAGAATGTTTCCAACCTGTCTATAGCTGCAATGCTCATCATGTACCTATTGTCAGCCCTTTTTGGATACCTTACATTCTATGGTAAGCCATTGTCAATAGGCCCACTCCTGGTGCTCTCTGAATCCCATTTGACATTCATTTTTTGTAAGCTTTGAATTTAAGAAATACTTAAAAAATGCATTTATTTGAGAACACCTTTTTTTAGTGTTGGTTATAATCTTTGAGCTGGATTTTTGTTTCTAGGATGTTGTGAGATGTTTTTAATAGTGCCATCTTGAGTGTCCTTTACCAAGTGTTGCTTTTGCATTGCGGACTTATTTTCCTTTTCTTGTAGATAATGTGGAGGCAGAATTGCTTCACACATTCACCAAAGTGTACAAGTTCGATACTCTGCTTCTGCTGGTCCGCCTGGCAGTGCTGACAGCTGTGACGCTCACTGTCCCCATTGTGCTCTTTCCAGTAAGTGTTTACTTCATTCATGCACACACAGTGCCCCTGTGTACCTGGGTTAATCATTATGCACAGTGTATGCTCACGAAGATGTACTATAACTTATTAAATCTTCAATTATGACTATCATTCTATCTGTATTGTGCATTACATTTTATCAGTTATGAAATACCGAAAATTTTGTTTGAAGAAATTATATCGTATATATTGATCTATGGCTTTTAAAAAACAGTTGAGTTTTCTTTTTTCAGCTTAAACGGTTTTTCTGGTCTAATGCTTTCAAAACATATTGCTCTACCTCATTTCACAGCTTTTGTTTTGTGAACATTTTATTGGCATGTATAAATAACACAGCCTATGTCAGTGCAGATTTAAAAACTTTAATGGCAGGGTACTGTAACCATCGCTGCTAGACAGATTTGTTATTCTCTGAGCTTTAAACAAACAAATGGTCATGGACATATTTGAAAGTTTCCTCACTTGGTATAGCAAATGAAAAGTAGATTTTGAGCCACGTAAATCTACCCTTCCTGGTGATGTCAACACCTCAGGCAATGATTTGATTTTAAATGGGCCTGTGCAATTATGTGCTCATTTTGTGTAGAGAAAAATGGCTAGCGAATCAACTGTGTTAGATTTAATGCATTGAAATGTGGGTACTGTGCAGCAAGGATAATGGAATGGAATCATGCATTAAGCCCTTTCCCAAAAGCTATACTAATTTTGGACACGGAAAGCAACATATAAAGTTTGTGACATTTTAATAATAGTATCCTTTTCATATATATGATTTATTTTACTTGTTTTTCTGAGGTAAATTGAACTGCAGTATATATAAAGGAAAGTGTGTATTTGAAGTGTTATATTGTGCTAATGTCATTTGTTTTCAGTAGACTGCCTGTCTTACCATATTTGGGTCTGATCTATATTTGGATATTAAGATTGACATGAAAAAGCAATAAACAGCTGTGAGAATCCTGTAAGAGCTCCTCAGCTTATAGCTCATTGCTTTGTATCATGTCATTAAATGTTTTCTCAACATACATGAGCTTTGTATTTTATATGAAGCCATTAAAAGTTAGCAGGATATTGATTAAACTTATGCCAGCACATGATGAAATTCTGATTTAAATGGACCAAATCACTGATGAGGTGATCAGTAATTCAGGATATGGTAATGCTTTAAAGATATTTTAAAAATTGTGATAGATTGCCTAAAAAGAATAAAGTTTGGACTGTGAAATGTGGTGATAATAACATAATTCTAGGACTGTATCATCCTAAAATAAAGGACATGCCAGGAAATGACCAGCAGGTGGAGTATGTTAACCATCAATGAAGTAGAAGTAGATCTGATACCAATCACCTTGATATATTGTATAGTATATCTAGGTGTTACTGCTGTTTTCCAACTAACTGTGCAAAAATAAGGATCATGCTATTCCATTCCCTCATCACGTTTCATTAAGTGTGATGTAAATGTGCAAATTAGTTTTTTTACACTACATCAAAGACTTATTTTAAGAAACAATGTTAAATCTCTATGAATGCCAATACCTAAATGTTCGCAAAGCCTTAAATTTCTAAAGGATCAAGAATTGCTTATAGTTTGTTAATTAAGTATAAATTTTAAGTCAAAGCTAATCAGAAGCCCCAAAATATGTGTACATATTTTCAGATATTACCACCATTTTTGTGCACTGAAATGTATGAAAAATAAGTAAATTAACGAACATATTTATACACACTTATTGGTGAGAAACAATTAAAACTTTTTATCCAATGCAGTAATAATTTACAAATCCAATAAAGCCTTTGTGTCACCTGTGTATTGCTGTTTACTAAACTGGCTTAATGTTGTGGATTACATGTTCATATTTTTGCATCTCTGAACAACTACCAAAGTCACTGTATTCTGTCTAGGTATCTTTCAGGATTTCTTGGAATTTCAGACATTAAATTTTTTTGCAGTCTTTTGTATTTCTTATAGTGTTTATTTTGTCCTGGAGTAATGTTTGAAGTGGAGGATATGTACAGTGCAACAGGGTCAATAATGTTGTTCTTGAGCATAATTCCTTCGATATTTAGTAAGTTAATGTCACTGAGACTAAATATCTGCAATTAAAAATGTTGTTAGCTTTATGTGGGTTATAAGGAAGTATTATTATGTTCTGTAGACAGGTTGACACCAAGTTGGTTGTTGACCATTACAGTGTGATAGGAGTATTTGAGGAGTGTTTAGTTGTTTGCCCATTGTAATGTTTGAAATATATTGTGAATGCTAAATTTTAGCCTTTCATGTACACTGCCCGTAAATTTATGTTTTCATTTTTAGTTTTTCCCCAGTTTCTTCAGTTTTTACAGTTTTTCTGAGCCGTGAAAAGTTGGTTTGTACTTTTGCCATGTTTAATTTATAGGTTCTTAATATTATATAAAAAGAAACTCATTTATATAGAATAATTAGTAAATTAAGATAATATGCATCATAAACATTATAAAACTAATCTTTAATGTATTTATAAATAGCAGAAATGTTTGATCTGGAATTGGCCGTTTAATCCCAGTCCTTGAAATGTGTGCATAGACATTGGATCAGCTCTCTTTATCTTAGCTACCAATCATTTTAACTTAAAGAGATAAAACATCACAGCGTGCTTTTGATGTGGAATTCATGGTGCATTCAAGCAAAACCAAATGACCTGAGTTTATTAAGACCTTTTTTACAACATTATGGTGCATCAGCTTTTTATTGCATGTGGTAAAATACTTAAGACACCAAAAATGTATTTGCAGAAGGTATCCTCATTTAGAGTGATTTATTTTACTCGCCTGTCTAATTCAAAAACCTTAATAGGTCTGCGTGGCTTTCTTCCAGAGCTGCCACTTATTTCAGAAATATCAGACAAAAGCAGAGGAGTGGCTAGAACAAGCTCCATGTGCTTTCCCGCTTTAGAAGACCTTTCTGTATCTGTTGTAACCTAAATGGCTTTGTAACAGGACCTGCATGATCTGAAAAAATGTATACCATGAGTGAGATATTCTTGAGGGGCATGTGAGATTTGGCATTTAGGGATGATTTTTAGATAGTCCATATAGCACTGATGTTGGAAATTTGTTTTGGCCTGTGCTCAGACTCCATATTAGCTCTTTTAAAAACTCAGGATTTATCAAATTGTGCATTATATTTAACTATTCATTCTCGATACAAATCACAATACATTTCAGAACAGTTTAATCACAGTGTATTTTTTCTTGTTCTTAATTAAGCTGCTTAACATTTTTCTTTCCGGAATCTTTTTCTACATTACCTCAGATGGGAATGAAAGACTTGAGATGGATCTTTCTAAGTACATCCTGGTTAAAGTAAACCAGGATGTACTTAGAAAGATCAAATAGCAAAATAAATTGGATCTTTTAGCTGTTAGTAATCATATGAGCAAGATGTGCAGAATGGCTCTGCCTCTTTCTTACATTCTTATGTAAATTATTGAAGCAGCATTTTCCAAGGCACATGAGTAACTGGACAGGATTCCTTCCAGACCTCACATATTATGTGGCAAACTGTATTTCAGTAGTTCAATCAGATTCTAATAAATGTGATATAGAGATTAAAGGAATTAGAGGTTGTTTTCTGTATCTCACCTAACTGAAGGAATGGATGCCTAAATGTAATAATGAAGCTGACTGAACACCCACCTCGCTTTTGCAAGGAATGAGCAAGGGAGCTTCTGTAAGCTGTGAAGACAAGGTGGTTGGAGGGGTGTGAGAAAAATGTACAAAGGGAAGCTCATGAAGTGAGATATACAGTGTACACATAAGAAAACAGAAGTAGGCAAGATAGGAGAGATCCAGTTTTCTTCCTAAATTTGTGTTATAAACTCCATTTGCTTGACACTCTAGAGTTACCTTAGTAGGAAGATGTTTTTGCAGCAATATATCATTGGATGATCAGTTACGTTAAGCACCAAAATTCTGTTGCCTCAGTTTGTCTGCAAATGCTACTCTCTTTCATGCAATTCTGTTTCTTTTATATATGTTTTTTATAATCAGAGGTTTCCATCTCCGGGCCTCAAGGTCTGGAATCCAGCAGATTTGATGTGTCTCCTTCAGTTAAAAACCTTGATTCAATTAAACCTTATCTTGTTTAGTTTATGCCATTTCCATAGCCTTCAGCTGTTGACAGTTTATGGAAATGTGTCCTGCTGAACACCAACCCTTGTACTGGGCAGCAAGGGAGAGAGAGGGGTGTTTTCTGGGTGCTCCAATTTCCTCCCAGTCCAAAGACTTGCTCTTTCTTGGTTAATTTCTCTTTACATTTTTCCCAGTATACATATGTGTGCCCAGTGATGGGTTGAGATGTATATGCATGCCCTGTGATTGACTGATGTGTATGTGATGGACTGCTGGGCGTGCATGGGCCTGTGATGGACTGGTATACTATCCAGGTGTATCCTGTCTTGCAACTACTGTCTGTTGACTTAGTCCAATGAGGCTTTCATGAAGTTGAAGCCTAAGTTGTTATTTAAAGTGGATGGGTGATCCTTAAATTACTTACTGACACATGTCTTGAATCTATGCTAGCTTATTTCAGTAGTGGGTTGGCCTTTCTGTTCCCTTTTATTTCAACACAGCTATTTTATTGCTTTTATCAGGAGGCCAGGTGACTACGTAAAGGTCAAATTGTAACTACGAAAATACTGGATCCTGCTCAAGTACACAGAATACCCTATTACAACCTCAGCCTGACTTTTTCATTCATAAGAAGTTTCAGATAATGGGTTGAAATTTGTTAGAACTTCCGGTACTTCTGTAGTCACAAATGCTGTGGGCATCAATGCTTGTTTTATATAAGTTAGTGTTTTTTTTTTATTTCTTGGAATTTCTTTAATGATTGAAATTTTTTATTTAATCTCAGGAGGGTTAGCTCTTAAAACATACCTAGTTCTATATGTGAAGGTTACTTCCATGCTGAAAACGAGAAAGAGTGAAACACTTTTTTTAGCTTTGGAACATTTAGGTTTGGTCTGAACACTTCAGTTTAGTTTTACTCTTTCTTCCTAATTTTCAGCCTGGAATTAACCTCTTATTGTTAAATTGTTTAAGTTATGCTTCCTTAATTTTTTTTGCAATAAATATATTCTTAACTTAAAAGCAGTTGTAGTTACAAAATTTAGAATATTTATATTATTTATATTCCATTATTTAGAATATTTTTAGAGTTTACAGTGTATTATTTATTAGTCTAGAGTTTCCAGAGTTCCAAGAGCTTGCTAAATTGTTTTTGAAATGTGTTAAATTATGGCACAGAGATAAGGTGCCATTACAGTGCTCTTTGGTTAGTGTTAAGTGAATTATGGCATGATGTTATTTAGTAATCACACCTCCTGGCTGATGCAAACCTCCTTTGCTGTTGCTCATCTCTCTGTTTAAGTTCACCTTTAACTGTTAAGCCTTTTAGAATCCACCCATGTTTTCAACAGCCAATCATTACACAAGTGGAGCTCAATGATATACTCTATTTGAAACTTGTGAACTTTTACCTACTTAGGATCTGAACACAAGAGCCACATCCCTGTGTCTCATGCATATCCTCCTACTACAATATTCACGAATGTCTTTACCTGAAAGTGTTACATACTGTACACTCAGATATGTTTTATGACCTCATCTGTCAGCAAAGGCAGAATGTGTTTTATTGACTGTATTTAGCTATTTCAATGGATTACACTATTAAATTGCCACTAAAGATAAATAACATGGAAGTGTTATGCTTTCCCATTGCACTACAGCAGGAATTTCTTCTAAAATGTTTGAGTAAAATTCAAAGGCATATTAGCACCTTTCACAATGGAATAATCAAGTAGTTGTTTATGTAGTGAGTAATTTGACTCAAGCGACAAATTTTGATTATATGCAAATGATAGATTGAGCAACAGTTTTTCAGTTAAATCTAAAATAAATAAATTCATATACCGGGCAGGTAACCTAACAGTTAAAGGACTAAGATAATGGGGGAACTGTTTACATTAACATTATTATTATTATGTACTACAGATTCAGCACTATTGTAAATGTAAAAACCATTCATTATATCCTTTTCTCACAGTGCCTTCCAACAGTATTCAGAATCTGCAAAGATTCTGTGTTGTACCACACGGAATGTGAAGTGTGAAGTGGTTTAACTTCACTTTAGGTTAAATGCATTGGTCCCTTGAGTTTCCTTTAGGTAGATACTGAATTTCATGCTACAACTCATATAGACTACTCAACCCTTGAAAACTAAGCAGATTTTACAATACGTCAAGGATAAAGAGTTAGAGAGGTGCAGATCAGGAGAGGGTTACTTATCCCTTTACTTACAGTGAAGTCGGTCATTAAGAAGTGGACTATTATTTCCCCAAACACTCAATGCTTAGATCAGGCAGCCACACTGAACAGAAGAAAAAGGACAAGCAAGAAACTAGTTAAGGATAACACAGTAAAGACAACAGTGATCAGAGTCACTGTTGATGTATTGGCAGTATCCAGGTCCCTACACAAACCTGGACTGTATGGGTGAAAGAAAATATTACTAAAAAAAACTCATCTTAAAGTTCCTTTGGCATATACTGCTGACTTGTAGCAGAAGGCTTTATTGTTAGAAGAGATAAAAATTGAACTTTTTGGTCTAAATGCAAAGTGTTACATCTGATGCACACCCAACACATCAACCTAGGCTACTTAAACCCATCCTTCAAGCGTGGTACTGACGACATCAGAATGCTTCTTATCAGCAGGGACTGAGTGATGATTAAGCAAACTGTAGGTGAATCCTAGAGGAAAACTTGCTTAAGTCACCCAAAAATATAAAACCATACCATAGTGGTTTAGCAAGAAGAGTGGGAATTTGCATTAGCAGCTCACTTGAAGTCCTGACGTGAATCTATAGTACATTTTTGGAAGAAATTGAAGATTGCAGTCCATCAATAATTGTCAATGTACTAATTAGTCATAGCTGATTGAATTTTGCCGAAAAGTTATCAGCAAAGGTTACATCATCCTACTGTGCAAAGCTGGTAAACACCTATCCAAAAAGGCTTAGAGCAGTAAATGATGCTTTTATCAAATATTGACTCAATCATCTGAATATTTATATAATCGGTAAATCATAGCTGTTTTGCAGGTTCTGCTGATATTAAGCCACCTTCACCTTTAACAGTATTCAATTTCACCTGTACAGTGCTCAAAAACATTTTATTAGAAATACCTAATTAATCAAAATGTGATGTTATTGGTAGGGCTGAGTACCCTTTCAAGACACAGCAGATAGGCCATAATTCAACTTTTCTTTAGGTGGAATGTTCAATGACTTTTATCTGTTCATCATCTTGGAGGGCTTCTGTTGTAAAATAAATCATCTTTGTTTTTCAGATCAGATCTTCAATCACAACACTCTTGTTTGCTGGTAGAGAGTTCAGCTGGATTCGACATTTCCTAATTGCTGCAGCCTTGCTATTCTTCAACAATCTCTTAGTCATATTTGTACCAACCATTAGAGATATTTTTGGTGTCATTGGTAAGTTTCAATTAATACATTTTTAACTTTATTGTGTGTCTCATCATAAAATATGGAAGTTCACGCCTGGCCGCACTGAGTTTCAGCACTCCAAATCAGACTGCCTCTTCACTTACTGTCTTTCACTGATTAAACATTTTCCAACAACAGAACCTGATAAATCCTCCCTATCTATATATCAATATAGCAGCGCACATATAACTCTTAAGTACATAAATATCTCAGCTGGCAACATGAAAAACTGATAATCAAATTATTTGGATAATCTTTAGATATCTCTTAAATTGCTAGGGGATAAATAATACTGTAATAATGATTTTTAAAATTTAGACTGTTTGGAATGCCAGGTGTGACATTGTCGCTTTGTCGCTTGTCTTTTGACAAGCTTCAGAGTCAATTACAGGAGGTTCATCACCACATGAAGGATAGGTGCCTCCCTCATGACATCACTGCAAGTCAGCAGACCCATGGAGCCTCTCTGTTTCACCAGGAGCTGATAGAGCCCAACCCTTTGTCCCAGTGATGCTAAACCAATCATGTATTTGCACTTAGGGAGTCGCAGTCACAGTTAGCTAGTGATTTAATTCTCTAACTCGTAAAATCTGGAAAACAGAGTTCCAGAGTTTTTTTTTCATGTTATAATAGAAATCAATAACCTTTTCCCTATCGGTCTCATGTAATGTTAAAAAAGCGTTATGGGTATCTTGTATATGTTACATATGTTAGGATGAGAACCTTGGATCACTTAAGTACTAGCAAGTTACTTAACACACTATATGGGCGAAATCTTTTTTAAACTACTGTATATGTTAATTAAATAATAACATTACCCTGTTTTATTCAGCTTTACAAAGCCATTTCTGATTGTATTTATAAAATTAATACTTTTATGTGAAGTAAAGATTTAATTTGGCCTTAAGAACTTGCAAAGAATAATGCAAAAACCTACAGTACTACTTTAAGGAGGGGAAGTTTTTTACTTTCTTCCCTGTGATCACACATTGTCAAAGTGTGTTCTGAAAAAGCATATCAATGTAGTTGCTTCTGTTTATTTCAGGTGCGTCTGCTGCAACTATGCTCATCTTTATTCTCCCAGCTGCATTCTATCTTCGACTGGTAAAGAATGTTCCCCTGCTGTCGGCTCAAAAGATTGGGGTAGGTTTTAGTGTTTTCAAAAATCAGGCTATGGGAAAAAAAACAGGTGACCTACATAATATAGAATGTGTATTTTAGTGGAGTGAAATTTAAACCACCTTCCTAAAATTAATCTGAATGAAAACAATGATAGTTTTCCTAAATATAAATCCTTTAATATTTTAATGAAAATAAAAGCAAAAAATAAATGTAGCTAAGCAAAGTGCTGTAATCTAAACGAGTTTTTTGGATTAAATTGTCCTTTCAAAAATACTTAGGAGTAGGAATAATACATTAGTGTCTTTTATTTATAGTGATTTATCTAGATAGTGGTTGGTTTCCTCCACGTGAAATATGTTAAATGTCACTAAATGTAGTTTGTACAACACACGGGTAGACAAGGTTACATTATGTAATTTTCTAATACCAGTAGTAATTCTTCTGTGAAAGGTCACATTTTTAGAAACAGAGTAATGTACCTCATATTGCAATACAGGCTTTTATAATCCTTTCCTCTACCAATAGGCACTTGTGTTCCTCATCGTTGGAATTATTTTCATGATTGGGAGCATGACCCTCATTGTTCTTGACTGGATTCATCACCCACCTGGCTCAGGTGGCCACTAGTGTTCTGAAGCTGGAAGATTATGCACTGATACTTGGAAGTGTCATTCTCCTGGGAGAAATACGCTAATAAAGTGAGCCCGTTCCATTTGAGGAGATGCCATTCCACACTGGTGTTAAAATGATCCAGAGACTGAGTATTAGTGTTTTACTAGGATCTTTAAAAAAAAACAACATGATACCCGCCCAGATTGTTTCTTATTTATATGTTAAAAATATGGATTATTTGAGGGTTCCTTTAAAGATGTTTTGCTGTGTATTTTTGTTTTTTAGACATTTCTAGAGCAGTAACAGTATAGCTGGTCATTATGGACAGCAAAAAATTCTTTTTATTGATTATTGAGTGTACCTGATAGTCATATACTGGTGAAAAATGTTGCCAAAATGTGGTTGCACACATGCCTTTCTGCTATTGCCATGTGTGTGCAGCCTTAGTGAGGACTGATATTTGCAGGTCAAAGCCAATAATCACCTTAAGTGTAATTTTACTACTGTTTTCTGGGGGGAGAAAGGCGAACCTGACCAAAATAGCTGCATTTCTTCAGCTCAGTTTTGGATATTGGAGGTACTGACCATTGTGTTTTTAAGGGCCACAGTACCTATGCACTTACCAATAAGGGAAATGTTTAGCTTAGAAGAACAGCAGTTTTAACTCCTTATGTCTTCAGATATACATTTTATTTATGTGCAAACACACATACGCTCTTCCTCTAAATTCGTCAAATTCCCCCTATGCTGGCTGTCTTTGTTTTGTTTGTAGTACACTTGAAAGGATTTCACTTACTTCACTTAAGTCACAGAACAACTATAGACCTTGTGTTTAATTATTTTGAAGAAAGTAAACAACCTACAGTATATATATAAATATTTTTTTTAATTATCAACTATATTAATATCATTTTTTTTCCTTTGTGGAGACTGTGAGTTTGTGTTTTAGTATTTTTATCACATTTGCTAGTAGCATTCTTTTTTATTTGAAATTTCATTTTAAAAGTTTAATCAGCTTCTGTATTGCAAAGGTTTTGTTTTGAATTACAACTGTACTAGTGTCTGGGCTTTTGTAACATTAAGCATTATGTAAAGTTTTGAATGTAAATGTTAAGGTGTTTTGAGGTCATGATGGGGACTTGCTTTAATGTCTGTTACAGAAATTTCTTAAGAGATGACAAGATGCAGAATATACACAGAACACTGTGTATTTAGAAAATGGAACTATTCATGGTTCTTTTAACTACAACTAAGTTAACTACTCATCACAGCTAAATAATGTACTGTATCAGCATTTTATCTAGTAAAACTAAGCAAAGGGACTTTTTCTGATAACATTCTGGTTTTAAGTGGTTTAAGTAATTTAAAACGATTCTGCAAAGTTAATATTCCTTTTAATTGTGTGTCATGTTTAAGGTTGAATTTTTTTCTAAATCATGACAAATGAAGTAAGGAATTGGTTGTCCCCACAATTGAATATGTTGTTTGTATTTGTGTTTTTTACCTAGAATACTCTAGCAATAATGGTTATTACAAATAATTTGCTTTAATGCTTTAGTATAATTTTATGTTAAATGATGTATACATCATTTAAATACCTCCATTTCCTTGTGTTACAACTATAGCAGAATCTTTCAATAACTCATTTTTTATAACAATTAGAGCAAGATTAAAAACTATATTTTCAAAAGCTTAATAAGATTAATAAAGGTTTTGTAAAGCAAATAGTTTACAGAAAGTAGTGCCATCCATCAACTCTTTACACATATTTATCTGATTAATAGGAACCCTCACACTCTGTAATAATTGTACATGTGCCTATACATGTACAATACAATGAATTATGGTACAGCAATGTTGCCTTTTCTCAGCTGATGTATATATACTTGTAGTTTACATTTGATAAGGAAAATCACATCTAGCATAGAATGTGTTTAAACACAACCGAACAGAAGTGTGTGTTAAATCTAGCAAGCCAAAGTGGACAATATTTATAGATCTTTTTTAGGTCGCCATATACAAGAAATGTTGATATTTCAAATGAAATGGCTTAACATTATGTGCATGTTTTAGATTACATACATGGTCTTTTTTGACGATTGTATATGTACTGTAAATAATCTGTTATATGGTACACGTTTTATATAATCAAGTGAAAGTTATAAGGGATTGTGCCATGAGTTTCTCCAAGCCAACAGTCTAGTTTTTCATTTTCTTTGGAAGTGTTAGTTTTTTTTAAAAAGCTCATAGTAAATGTAGGTTTTAAAGAACAATAAATCCTCAGAATGCACATTTCAACTGTTAGCAGTACATACATTTTGTACACATTACTTATGCTGAATGTCTTATTGTGAATTTGGCAAATGTGGGTTACATTAATGTATTTGACTGCTAAATGTCACTTACCATTACTATTGAAAATAAGCAGAGTATTTTCAGTTTTAAAACGTGTTCTAACATTTTCCATGTTTTCAGCTAAAGCATAGAATGTACAGTGTTTAATTATTTCATATCTCTTTCTCTGTGAAATTTCACTAATTTAACTTGAAAATTCTAACACGGATGCATAGAAGACATATGATAAGGGCTCAGCACTGTAACTCCTATAATGCCTTTCACATGTATTTTCTTTGTAAAAATGTATATATTTTGCCCATTTAGGACTTTTACACATTATATTATAGCATGAATGCCCACATGGTGCTTGTGTTCTTGAATAATTTTCATATCACAAGAACATTTACATGTTGAGAGTTATATTAAATGTAAACCTCAATATTTAAGAATTTATATATCCCCAAAATAACTTTAGTTGACTGTGGATAATTTACTGCTTACCAGAGAGATTGACTTTTATTATGGGATGACTAGAAGACAGTGGTCCTTAACCTTCTTAACTTAAATTGAACAGAATATTTTAGAATATTTCTGATACTTCATAAATTAAACATTTCAAATTTGTTACTTTCTGTGATGCATATTTGGGATATCACCTTGGGATAAAACCCTACAGATACTTTAGAGTTCTGTCAGTTGTGCAGGACAGAATTGAACCTAAAGTTAGAAGACACAAAATACCTGTATTATTGATTTTTCCAGAGCAATTTAAAATGTTACATATCATAAATGCAAATCATAGACTTGTTCTTAAATGTTATTCTGTCATTTTAAAGCAAATCAGGAACATCTCAAGAGGCCTTATAACTGTTTCCTAGTTCATCCTCATTTTAGAAGACATTGTCGGGTTTTGAAAACACATGATGGCCCTGTGCTGCTGTTGTAAAAGTTCAAAAGGCATGTTGAGTTCCAGTTTTAGTTTTCTTTTTATGAGGTACAACTAAAACTCAATTGTATATTTGCTGGAACAGAGACTGTTTTTGTTTTGTATAAGAAAAAAATTCAATACTATGTAACATGCACAATAAAAAAAAATAAATGTATCCACTTTGTCTTAGTTTTAATATGGATACAGATTGATGCTTCACATGACGAAAAAACATTAGTTTATTCACTAATGCTTTATTAAATAAGGTGTGGTAAACTATACTGATTTTTCAGTCATGCCAATTTCAGGTTTCCTGGACATTCATTATAAGATGTGGCTTAAAAGTACTATAGTGAAGTATTTACTTAAGTATAAAATTAAACTTTAAATTAACCCCCTAGGGATGAGTAATGTATTTTAAATTGAATTGAGCCATATGAACCCAATATGTAAAATGTTCATACAGTATACATATCAATATAATATTTAATACCTGTTGTTAATTGTCAGGATACTTAATGAATTACTATGATTTCATCTTTACCCAAAATGGTTTCTGGAATACAATTTTAAAGATCTATTAATGGATACCACCTGTAATATATTTTATAATGAAAATAACATAATTTTGCTTAATCATACATAATATTGCATAATAATCTGTTACTACTGGTTACAAATAAATTATAGATAATAATAATAGGGTTTAGTCTTAAAGAGGTTTTGTTTTCATATAATCAAAAGAACAGGACAGTTAAGCATCCTCATCACCTGAAAAGTGGAAAGGATTACAAAAGAGATGATTTAGTTTAATTATATGAATTAATGGAATTACTAAATTAACATACAGTAACATAAATGACTATATTTTCTCCCTGTAGGCAAATTCTGTAATCAGACTTTGCCTGTTAAGACCTCATACACTATTAGCAGAAATGTGACAACAACCGCAAGAGCAACAACTTTTCCTCTCATATTTTGCATCATATACAGTATGGACTTCTATTTTACTCTCTACACTGTAGAAACACTGTAGAAATTACCTTTGTTCTAAATCTCACCTTTCAGATGAAGGACAGAAATTCTGATGATGAATACTTCAGTCGTCCCACTTATCAGATCTCCAGTAAAGAAATGATATAACTGACCTATATACTGATGTCTTGCTAGGATAGAGATAACTACTGAGGAATGTCAACTGATTTTGTCACAAGTGATTGATTCTCAAGACTCTGTGAAAAGGGAAGTGTGATATACAGAATCTATGTAAATATGTACTATACTAGAAGAGAGACCCAGAGGCACCCGCAAAATGTCTTTCACATCTTGATAAAATTTGATTCACATGCTTTATATCAGACAAGCAAAATATTTTCCAAAAACAACTTAAAGGGAGAATTGATTTTTCTGCAAAGGTCTTAACCACTTTCATCTGTTTTTCAATGTTAAAATCCTTATTTCTTACATTTAGGTCCCAGTTAGGTTCCATGTGACACACAGGACTGACTACTACTACTACGACTACTACTACTACTATTGTATCCCTATTATTAAAAATGACAATGATCCCATGTTTTGTGCAAACTATCGGCCCATCTCAACAATAGATTGGATGCCAAGCTGCTTGCTTGGACAAGATTGCACCGACTGGATGCCAAGCTGCTTCCTAAGGTGCTATCATGCCATTTGTGGGTCTATAAAACCAAATTCCAGAACTGCAATCAGGAAGGCTTTTTTGAAGGGCATCTGGCCTTTGATCTTGCTATCTTCTTCTTACTATACACGCAGCTCCAACCACAGCGACCATAATTATCTTCAACTGTGTCATTCTTTCATTAGAAGCAGCAACGACCTCTGATCAGCTTGAGTAAGTAATGGCTTATATGGGCTTGGAATCAGGATTCATCAATTTAGCCAGCATTTTATACACTTACCTTTCAGCAATGTTGTTAAAAAAAATGCAGTGATGTTTTTCTCTCACTTTCTACTCCTATTATCATTAATAACACTCAACTTTATATCACTTTATATCATTCGTATATCACTTTGTATATCATATACATATATGCATATCAATCTGTGCTTGTGCAAATTTATGATGTCTGAGCTTTATCAGTGTGTAAATTAATTTTGCAATACTGTCATCAAACTCTATATTTGAGAAAGCTAGCCTTTTACTAACCATGCTGCTGAACAAACACTTAAGATACTGTAATGTCAATGTTTACTCTTCTTCAAATGCTATTACATTAAAATGTTTAATGTTTTTAAAGACGTAGATGGCCACTTAAACAGATCACCTTAATTCTCTCGTTTTCTTCTAGCTCACACCTCCATAATAATAATTGGTGTTTCATTGCTTATGTTTTTCCATTTTACACAGTTTAGCTATTAACATTACATTCTAATGTTCAAATCACATGCAGAAAAGGAAGGGAAGAATGTATTAAATATTTATCATCTTTAATATGAAAAATAAAGCAGGTTGGGCTTATTCTACTTATGCCTTTTGATTACAGATTTATACAAGCAGTTACACTTGGAATAGGTATTTCACTGTTGCCTAAAACAGAAAGAGGCCATTTCTTGGAACAATATCATGTAAAATTCAAATTTTGCCTCTACAAACACTAACCATAGAAAGGTCCACCTTCAGTTTCTTTCATGGAGTGTATCTGACACCCTGTACACAGAATCATATAAAGCTGATTCCTAGGTCTCTGTGTAAGCTGTATCCAGTGGGCACTGTGGGCACCATCTTTAAACGTGCTTTGCGAATGTCTGGGGCTTAACTTGTAGAAAGCAGTTCTATTTTTCCATTTTTCTATATAGTGATATTCCTATTCAAATTTAGTATTTTTCCTAATGTTCATGACTGAACGTGCTGATCTGCCAGCAGCCAAAAGGTTGTCGGCTCTGAATTAGAAGCCTCCACATCCACATCCTGGCCTGTCTTGATGTTATTTACTACATGGTACTTGGTAACTGATAAAATCAATGATGCCTGTGAGGGGATTATGAAGACTTGGATTGCTGCTGTTTATGTGATCAAAGCCTTGTTGCATTGTAGCACTTTGTCAATATTTCAGGGCTCCTTAGGGAGAAACCACTCTGGGAGGGAGATACTACTTAGAAGGATAGATGAGGGAGTGTCTGAGGGTGGGAAGTGATTATTGTATTTTGAATTTTATTGCACTACATTTGGGAAAATTAAAGCAATATCCACAAAACAATTAAGGCTTCTTCTTATTTACACACCTCAATGCACATTATAGTGAATGCAGCTGACCTTTACAAAACAGTGGCATTTTTAAATGAAAAGCTTGTAAACTCTAAGTAATTTAATGTGTGTCTTTTTACACACCCTTTACCATTATTGTACAAATATTTGTCTTTATCTATGAAAAATATTTGCTGTATAACTTTGTTAATTCACATTACTACCTTATCACTTTTAGATATCTTCTTCATTTAGACTTTGTGCTAAATGACCATATTACTCGTCAATTTGGACTTTTCAGTCCCTGCAATTCTTTTGTAGCTTAAATGTGTTCAATTGTTTTGATAAGGTGTACACCCTTCCATATTATGGAAGTAAGTCATGTTTATAAACATTAACAAATGAAAGTGGAAGCCATTTCTGATTTACTTTTTGAGCTCTAGTATCCAGTATCTGGTAAACTGGGTATCCAGAGTGCCAAAACACACATATCAGCTACAGCTAAAGTACTTGCCTATTTAAGGGGGTTTTAAATACACACTATATATCAAACAGCATCATGAAATGTTAACTTGACCACATCTGATACTCATGTTTCTTTCTGGACCTTAATTTACTTCAAAGAGGCCACTTTGGTATGTTCAAAAAGCTTAACCTTGTATAGCAATGTCTCATTTATATATAATGCTGTGAACGTACAATTAATTAAAAAAACAAGGATATCATTTACTGCATGTTCTTGAGAAGTATCCTAGTTTCTTGCATTGCTGGATATTCCATCTGACACCAGATGGAGCCATAAACATCAGCTATAGCAGATACTGACCCTGAACAAAAAAAGCTCTGCACAGATCTTTGAGTTGCTTTTTCCTTGCTATGGAAATAACTTTGCTTTGTATTCATTTAGTTCTGTTTTGATAATATTGATACACGATGCCTCAAATAAATACAAACTGTGATTTTATATAGTACATTCAGATCACTGTTGAAATTGCCAACATGTTTACATGGAATTTTAGATTTTTCTGATGTGTGCTCTAAAATAAAGTAGTATAATATAAAAAATAATATACAGAGCAATTATTTCAAAAGACTTGGCTGCCCAAGAATTTGTAGTGTTTCATCGAACATAGAACAGTAGAAATTGTTTCTAGGATAGCCTCCAGATAAACTGTTTTCTGATTACGAAGTCCTAGACTGTATGATCAATGGGAATAAAACTAGTTGATGATTACTTGTGTTTAATATTTAAGCATATTCATATGAATTAATATGTTTATCCAGTGGCCTCCATTTTTTTAAATATTCCTAATGAAGTATTCCTAGTTAAATAACAATAAAAATACAGATTGAATAATGTTAATGCTTTAATTTTGGTACACACACGAAGAAGGCTTCATAGTCGAAACATTGTGTTTCCTTTCTTTTCTTTCAACATGGAATAAACTTTTACTTATTCCTATGTATTAATATGTCATCTTAAAATTATTGCTTAGAGCAAACACATATTTGACATTCACAAATGCTCAATTGTATTAAGGACTGGAGATGGAATTGGATAGTTGAGAAAAAATATTTTGTATGCAGTTAAACATCACTCTGTCAGTTAGGATGTATGTTTAGGATCATTGTTATCAAAAAATGTAAGAATATCAATTTTCAGCCAAACCTGAGCTTCTTTTCAGAAAGAACCAGATGCCTGACATACTGGCCTGATACAGTATATTTTGTGATTTCCCTTATCTTCACGATGGCTCCAGGACTCAAAGATGCAAAATAACCTTTAAAGCATAATAAACCCACCACAATATTACATAGTCCACATTACTATTTTCTCAACATAAGTTTCATCTTATTTGCTGTACACCAGACATATATGTATGAATAAATCTGGAAGACAGTGTGATATAGTCAAAAAGTACTGAAAGAGTTATGCAAATGTGTGTGCCTGCCCTTTTAAAAGACTTTGTCATTTCAATTTAATTAGTTATCAGTAGTGCGATTCCCAATGAATACTATAGAAGGGCAAAATATCTATTAGAGTACTGTATGTCGCATGACTAGCCTAGATGAGAAATGGCAGCCTAGCTGTGAGGATAGGCTACACAAACCCCCTTCACTGTTGCTAGATGTGAGCTAGAGAGCTGCTGCAAGGGTGTACATGGGGTGGCAGGAGCACTGTGAGAAAGACAGGTGAAGAGAACTCCTTGGTGCAAGACATGTAGGTGAGCACTAACTCTCCTGTAAGGCAATGTGGAGCTTGAATAACTGTCATGGGTGGATGATTCAGTGGAGCTTGTCTGCTATTCTCATTCTCCTCATGCAGATCAAGATCAATTTTTTACAGTGCATATTTACTGGCAATGGAGTGTCTTTACCCAAAACACAGTCTTATAGATTTAACCTAATCTGTTCTTGACTGATGTACAGTAAACAGGGAACAACTCTTCATTCCCTAACAAAAGAGTTTTATTCTTTTGTACATTTCAATACTTTGGTGGAAGTCACAGGTAACTGTTAATCAAATAAAAACATAAAATATTTTTTATGTGCCTTAAATGAAGTTTGCAGACAATCTTTAAAAATAGATTGTATAATTAAGAAAGAAACTAATACATCTTATATTAATCTCATATATAGTTTACTATGGAGATTTCTTTAAACCACTTTGACTGACATAGTACAAAAATGCACTTCATAATCTGTTGTCTTGATCCATGTTCTAGTTTACTGTTTTTATTTTGTAACATTTTTAGCTCTTTGCCGTTTTAATATAAATATTGATGAACTGCTGTGGTTTTTTATTATCACTCAGACATGTAGCTTTTACTCTCTTGAAACGTACTGTTTAAAAAATCTGGATCCTATAATCCTGCATAATTACAGGCAAATTTGAGAAGTTTTTTAGCCAAAGCTCTAGTGTGTATGGTAATTTAAAAACTGTAAGATAATTGAATAAGAAATTAGTTATTTGTTGGTTATTATTACCCTTTCAGTCAGGTCTCAGAAAATTTCATAGTGATAAAAAACTCTAGCAAAGCTGACTAATGATTTCCAATGTTTCAGGCACACTGTCATTGTTAATTGAACCTCAATGGGGCATTTAACACTATTAACTGTATGATCATCCTAAATGGATTAGAGACCTATGTTGGTATTTCTGTGGTTACTCTTAATATTTTTGTCTCTTATCTTTTCATGTAGGGATGGCCCACATTAGAGAAAGGTTATTTGTGGACTCTGAACACAGACACACCCCACACACAAGACTTAAAGTGGAAAATAAGGTGTTTATTACCTAAACTTTATACTACTGCCTTGTTAGTAGTAGTATTAAACTAACTGCTGTAAATGTTGTCTGCATTCTGGGAAGAAAAACAGCCCGGCACTGCGGCAAAAATGGGCTAGTTCCAGCTATATGCTGCAGAGAAAATTAACAGCCCTGAGCTGTGGCAGAAAACGTTCTTCCAGCTACTAGAATACAACCTGAACTGGGGAAAAATAATAGTAGCAAAGCTGCTGTTCAGCCAGAGCAGAGAGAAAAATAATTATCAGCCTTCTACTATGGCAGGATCTTCTAGCTGTCAAACCAGTAAATAAGCTGCTGTTGCTTCAGCAGGGCAATGGTTTTGCACTCTCTATGGTTCTCCAACTAGAAAACATAAGCATCCTTCAGCTGGGTGATGGATTCAACCTGTCCAGGGTAGAGTACGAGGTGATCCAGCAGAGTTTTCCTTGGCTCTTTTCTTTTATTGTCTTCTTTTCTGCTCGGCACTCCATTTATCCTGTCTGGAGCAGGATGCTCAGCTGATTCTGTTCCAGGGATTGCTGATATGCTGTCAATCCTCCTGTGATCTGCACGCTGCCATCGGTTGTTGCTGTTCTTGATTTGAATTTGGCTTAGAACCCACACAATGGTAATCTCAGGTTTATTGTGGTTCTTTTGTTCTCTGATTGTGTGGTTGACATCAGTACCTTTAAGAGGTTGAACACAGACATTTCCTAACCTGAAAACTGATCAATCTTAATATATTAATTTACCAATAAGCTCTATATAACAAATTGATGATTTTAAGAACTATCATCAAAACATATATTAGGTTAACATGAAACATTGTTGCAACACTGGTTTTCTCAACAGGACAAAGATGCATGCACGGCTCATTGTCTAAGGCTGTAAAATTGTATCTGCCAGTGTACCGTTCCTGTTGACCCGGTTTTCTAGGTAACCTTAATTTCTCTATGAATAACGGCATGGAAACAACAGACCAGTTAAGTGAAGGATTGATTCAAAAATAATTATTGAGAGTCTGAGTGGAATGAAATCCAAAAGACACAGCAGCAATTTGGGGCCAAAAGTCAATATCAGTGCCTTATATCCAACCACCTTGCAAATTATTTTGAAATTTGTGTTATTGTAAATATCAAGATCCCAATAATTACAAAACCTTTTCAATTCTTCTTCTTATGTTTTATTAATCAATACAATCAGATCAAAATAATATTTTTTAAAATGTTTGTGTCTCCTCTTTCTATCAGTTGAGAGAGAAAAACTACTGTTCCTATTATTGTATCTTTTCAGAAATTTGTCTTACTATTTTATTAAGGCAGCAAGTGTGGCTTGCTTTTCCAAGAGATGCTTCTGTTCTTTTGGTCTGTTTGTTCAAAACTGATACGTACATTTGAGCAGATTACTAAACTGAGGCTAATGACCTGATAGCTGGTGATAGCTTAACCCGGATGTTAGGCCAGTGTGTGTGAGCCTCACAGTAATCCCAAAGAAGCAGGTCACATTCCCTAGCATGATTATGTGTAGATTTCAGTTATATAAGATAGCAGTTGCTAGGGTGTGGAACTGATGAAGGCCACATGCTGATTGACATGATTTCATGTCCAACTGTCAAAAGGCAGCTTTTCTAGAATTTGAAATGAGGCTACAGTTTTAAATGATCCCAAGATTCTAGTTCACACCTTGAATTAATGGCTTCTGTCGCCATATTGTCTGTGTACTGTGACCGCTTTGAATCAATTGAGCTGTTGGGTATCAAGGCAGCAGCTTGGAGTCTATCCAATCTACTATAGTACACTTTGTTCATTGCCTCATTTTTTAGCAGATGGCATGAAGTTTTCTGCCAGATTTGCAAAGCATCTACTTTAGCAACTGATACGCACATATTTGCACAAAAATGTAGATAAAGATCCATGTAAAAAATCTCAGGTAAAACAAGGACTATGTATTTTAGGTTATAAGCCTTCAGTACAACATGCTTAACAAATCATATACTGTACAGAGTGCTGAAATGCAAATAAAGGAGAGGTATATAATCCTAACCACGTATTTTTCATGCTCTCAGTTATGCAGTGTTAACTGCAACAAGTCTCCACACCAAGCATACTGTATTTGTTATATAAAACTATGGCAAGGGCACACTTTAAACTGTGATTACCTTTGCAACTGCTCTCTCCCACACACTCGCTAACCTTGACTGCCTCGTCCTCATGGACAAAGGGAAGAATAAATGTCTGATAGATACCTCTGGCAAGCATTCTGGTCAGAATGAAAGCCAAATCTAAAGGTAATAAAGGGACAGATATTTGGAAAACTTGGCATTGAAAAATAGTAAGCTTACCAATATAAACAACGGCTCTGACAACTATATTACTAGCAAAATCCTTTACAAATGTACAGTAATTGTTTTAACTTAACTTTATAATGTTGGTTTAATTGTAGATTTCAAGTGAGCTTTATTTATATTACTTTGGTAACATATAACAGATGTCATAGCTGCAGGTTTTGTGTAAAATCAAAATTACACTGAATCAATGAAACTAATAACTTTTAAACAAGCCCTTTAATTGTTTTCTCTGCAGGTCAATACAGGTTTTATCTTTACTTTTTTCTTTCTCGAATGGAATAATATAGTGTGGTATATTAATACATATATTATGGTATAGGTAAGAGATATGATAGGAAGGTATACAATAGGATTTTTCTTGTATCATCCCCATATTAGAAAAAAGAAACAATTAAGTCCATTACATTTTTCCTCTCTCCCTCGGGGCAGGCTTTTGAAAGATTAGCTGTCCTGTGTAGGTTCATTCCAGGAAAACACTGAACATTCTAATAAAAATCGCATTTGCCACATATTGTTTGCAAATCCAACTAGATGTTGGATGTCATGAGCAGTGGGTGGTCTGGATTTACTTCTTAAAAGCGAGTGAACTTTGCTATAACAGTTCTTATTGAGCCCTTAACAAGTCTGGGTATGAGCAGGTATGAGAAAGCCTTAATGAGTGGGTATAAAGACCAGGCAGCCACAATGCTGGCTTTCTGCTGCCTCATGTGATTGTGGACTCATACTGTACATCTTTAAGATCATGTCAGCACAGTCGTTGCTCAGATACAGGAGCTCTGGAAACATTGTGAGAGCACTGACATCTGCACGTCCTCAAAAACAGGACTCTCGTCATGTTTTAAATTGCATTCCAACTTTGGGATCCAAAATGGCTCACATTAGCATGTCCCTGCCCTACAACCTGCTAAGCTGTTTTAGCAGAATTATTGCTGATGTGCGTTTAAGCATCCAGTTGGTTTCCCTGCAGATGAGAGGGAGCCTTCATGAGGCACTGACGTCAGCATCAGAGACATGTGAGCGCTGCTGCATGGGGAGACGTGCTGCAGTGCAGGCACTCCTCCCTGCACCATGGAGGGGAGCTCTGGGAGAGCGCAGCAGCAGAGGGGAGGGGGAGGAAGGAGAAGATGGAAGACGGATGGAGCTGCTCAGTGAACAAGTGACTGCCATTCAGGATACATACAGTATTTAACTGGGCAAATGCTCAGCACTACAGCTGTTTCTGAGAAGGACACCTGCAGGAATTCCTTGAGCTAAAAAAGGAAAAGGTGATCGTGAGAGGGAGCTGTGGTTGTAAGACATATGCTTGTACTGTATGAGCACCGAAATTATTTTGTTTGTTTTTGTAGGGAAGAACAGGGGAGCATGGAGGTAGATATGGCAGCAACTACAATTTGGACCTTCTACAGAAATAAATATATTGTGATATGGATTTTTCTAAGCAACACGACCAGTGGGTTCTGTATGTGTGAGCTGTATCATGCCCCCCCCCAAACAACTATATGGTTTCTTAAAAGAACATTTTTGTGGCTTTTCAAAACACACAAGAAAGGGGCAAAGATGAAAAGAGAAAATGAAAATAATAAAAAAACAGTAGCACAAATGTAAAAAAAATGGAAATAGAAGTCCATTTATATAGGATTTATAAGCACATTGATCATAAGGGGCAATAGCATGCAGGAAAACCGTACTCAAAGTGCTGACAGCCTTTGATATTGCTATTGAACAGGAGTTACCCTCTGCTCTCAGCAGAAAAACTTTAATTGTGCATTATACCATGTGGGGCATATTTGTTGGAAGGAGTAGTGACATTTCATCTCAGTTCAAAGCCATTACATTCAAGTGAATAATATTTTTTCCATCTCCAAAATAAGATGCTTCAGGATAGGAAAATAATCAGATTATATCAATTTCCTAAAGCATTTTTTTCATAGGGCAAATGGTGTTTCAGTTTTATATCTATATAAATCACTTAAAATACATGCACATAAATACATCCAGCTGCATCAATGAATTGTTTAAAAGATTATTTAATTTTAATAGGGTTAGTAATTTCTTAAATTTCTAATCTAATTAGTGATCTAAATTTGAAAGTAGCTTGCTTACAGTACAAAGCCAGCCTTTCACCCCTTTAATTATGATAAAAGTATGAAACCCAGAAATACTGCAGAAAGGTCAGACACACAATCTTAATGTCTGCATATCATATATAATTGTAGTGTCAAATAATGTGAATACCATCTAAATCATTTAAACATTTCTAATGTAGTGCAGCTGCCAAGTTTCTAACAATGTTGATGAGATACATTTTTAAAACTTTCAGATGAAGTATGCATTTTTCCTTTCTCTATTGCTGTATGTGTTTCAGAAACACAACTAGCCTCTTATACAGTAAATGTTTAAGGTGCCTTTTCAAGTGTTGCATTTCAAAAATGATCCTTCTACTGTATCTAGGTTAGTCAGGTCTAAACCAGTATGACTACATTTATAAATGTGTTAAAGCATGGGGCAAATGATTGTCAAATCCAACTATTTATATTTGGTCTTGAGAGAAATCTCAGATGCCATCACAAATCCAGTTCATCCCTTACACATTAAAAATACATCCTCTATGTATGCACAGTGTTTTTGAAACTGTTAAAGTTCAGCCCTTGAGGTAAGGGTGATATAAAGCATGTAATGATTACTGATAGATTTGGTTCCTATTTATATTTTTTCTTGCAGGGAAATGCACACCACTGAGCTATGCAGACTGTAGATACAAACAACCATGGTCATACAGAAAACTACATACAGTATACTCTGTAGCAAAATAAATCAGGCATATGACATACATGTACTGTAGCAAGACATTTTTCTTTGTGATTCATATTAACGTAATGCTACTACGTCAATGTTTTAACAAGTGATTTGATTCATAATTTCAGTTTCAAATTAAACAGAATCTTTTCTGTCTGAACATGTCTCACCTACTGTAGATGAAAATTAGATGAAGTCATGTGCAAAAGTTATTGTCAGTACTGAGTATGTCTACCCCTTGCAGAAACAAAGTGTTAACTCAGTGACTCAATGACTTAATCAGAGCTTGAGTCTGACCTTGAGGAAATGTTTGAAGCTGCCTACAGAGATCATGAAAATGAAAATCAAAGATTTTCTAGAGGTGACTAATGGAATACATTAGGTAAAAAAAGCATAGGGGCACCTTTGAATTTGATTTTAATAGACACAACAGTTATCTCATGAAACACGCTTCTGAAAAAAAGCAAAACATGACCATCGAGCAGGTCAAGAAGCATGGATTTCACTTTCACATAGATGTATCTGAGCATTTATTACTACATAGATATATCTGAACATCTATTTTTCCACTTCTCTCAGTATGTCCAGGGAGTTTTTCTGAGGCCTGATGAGTGCACAGGAAGCCAATGAAGAGATGTGTTTCTCTAGTTTCCTGGGCAAGTGTTACAGTATATTCAATACTGGAATGGAACTAAAAAATGAATGCACAAAATGCAGTAGTAGTTTTTATGGGGGGATAGTTCAACTATTGGATTTTTTTTCAGCAGAAGAAACCAAAGTGGTAAACATGACTGCTTTCTTACTCAGTTTGTCAGAGTACCTACAAAGGGGCATGTTTTTATTGATCTCATGCTTTCAAACAATGAAGACAGAGTAAGACAAACAGAGGTGTAATAACTATTGAGGAACTGTGATCATAAAACTTTAAAGTAGCTTTGCACTGTTACGTAGACTTTGAAAGAATAAGATAAAGCTTTAAGAATTATCCCAAAAGTGACTAAATCAAAAGCTAGGACATAGAATCCTAAATCATTCAATAAATTAGGAAAAATAAGAAAAACATAAAAAACTATATAATGATTAAAAAACAGGATCCAGTTAAAGAAAATGATAGATATATCTGGGACAGCAATAGGAAACCTCTAGACAATGAAAGGGAAATGACTAATGTACTTAATGAGTGTTTTATTCAGATGTTCACTACAGAAGAAATCAACAAGCTTTTTCTGAAGCAGATGTTTACTAAGTTGTTTACTTAATAATAATATAGAAAAGACATAAGCATTCATGTTCTAGAAGCCATCCAATATACAGGAAATATTTTTAGTATCAATAGTAATGTTCTTCTCTGCATGGATTTAATATGCAGTTATTGGTTAATTTAATTATTCTGTGAAATTAAAAAGGATTCAAACTTCGTATCTGGAACAAAAGCTTAAACTAATTTAGAGAGGAGATGCTGGCTGTATGCATAATCATGACAGATACACAGATACTGTAACACAGGTTTCAGAACTGATTGATTATTATTATATCAGGTACCCATGAAAACCTACCAGGGGTAATAATAAATGACCTCTTCTTTTGTGTATGTGATTCTCATGTTTTTTCTCCATTTTTTGCGTAAATGTAATTCCTGAAACAGCACTCAAAATATTTACCACAAGGCTCAAAATCAAATACATCCACCAAGTACAACAATGTCAGTAAATGGGAAGATCTCTTTCTCAGTGTTTAAACAGCAACTTACCAAATAGTACAGTTTTTTTCAATTGCTTAAATGCATTTCCTGAAACAATATTGACAATGTCAAAACTGTGAACTATTTCAGTTTGCAAAATAACACATTACCAGCGCAAAGTGCCCTAACACACTCAAAATATTTACTCAAAAATCAAATACAGTACGTCTACCAAACAGTACAACAGTGTCTGTAAACGGGAAGCTGTTATTCACAGCTTTTAAACAGTCCTATACAAAATGCAAAGATTATGATGCCTGCATGCAAGGAAAAACTGCTCATTGGGTTGAGGAAGGGGGAAGCAGCTGGGAGGAATTCCGTGGCCATTTCTTGCCTGAAGCAGAATGGTGAAGACTAATATTGCCCCACAACACTACATAATTTGGCAAGTCAGCCTTCCCCAGCTGTCTCTCGTCAACAGGTACAAGACTGTCATACAATGCATCCATAAAAACGAACAGATGACTTGTGTTGTTAGGCCCAGTGTTGGGGATATGGGCATTACTTCATCAGCTGATATGGCAGCGAAAATGCCATATCAGATTATATTGTCCCGGTACATTCAGTGTAGCTCTGCATCCAATAAGTTTCCTGCCACATCCTCAGATTTTGTTCAGCGTGAAGCCAGATGTTACACCTTCACATTCCTCTGTCTCTTCCTCTTCTCTTGTCTCCAGCTCTACTGTAACACATTCTGACCCCTCTTCCTCTTCCAAGTAGTTGTTCCTGCTCCATCTTTCAGCAACATTTACTAACTAGTAAGCCTAAAAGGTGTGTTTAAATATAGATTGGTCATTGAACAAGTTTGGCTAGTTTGGATTTGCATCTGTGAGGTAAGGTTGAATATTCATGGCATTGCATTCATTTGGTTTCAGAAGTCTTACTTCACTGGTTTGTGTGTCAATGACAGAGATTTGCATTCATTGGTTTGCACAAATATGCTTGTTATTTGCATTTTGTGTGAATACTATCACAAATTATATACCATAGTTTTTCACGAGTCATAGTACTTTGTGGATTTTGTATTAACTGTTTTCAAAATGCAGCTAACATTTTAGGAATTTTGTTTAAGCAATTAAGATACCGTAATATTTTAACAGAAAATATGTGCTCCATGAGACTGGTTTCCCATCCAGGGTATATCCTGCCTTGTGCCTGCTACTTGCTAGAATAGTCTCTGGCTCCCCCACAGCTCCCCCAATTTTATTGATTCCCACAACTCTGTATTGGATAATGTGGTTAGAAAATATGCTCTATGGCCCTTGTCAGTAAAGGGGAAATGAAAATGTGTTACAGTGATGGAAAACTGTTTTGCAACTTAGACTGTATCTAAAATATAAATTATTTTTACTGTGATTGACTTATGTTGTCAAACTAAAAACACAATCGGCTGTTTACCTATCCAAGAAGACTAACAAAATAATAAAAAGCATTTATCTTCCAAATAAAAAATGCAACTATAAATGCTTCTATTTTTCCTTTGACTAGACAACTCAACTTGAAACCTCTACACTTTTCTTTTCTGACACTTTCAATGTGTGGATGCCCACTCATGACAATGATCACATACTGGATCTTGTTATCACCTGCAGTCTTCCAGTTAGTAGACTGTATTTAATTAAATTGGGTTTCACAATTTGTTTTGATCTGGAGGTTGTGGTATTTACTTAACAACTAGGTATATTATGTTTTATAACGCTGTTTCTGTTAATATTTTTTCTCAATTGTATTATAAATGTACATTTTCTTTCTGCTGACATCAGCCATAGTCTGGTCTTGATGACTCTTTAATGCTCTACAGTTCAACCCTTGGTTTTAGATTGTTCAGCTCTGGATAAAATAGAAAAAAACTAGTTCAATCTGCGCCAATTTCTACTTGATACAATAATTAAATTCACTCCATGAAATTGCATGAGTGTAAACTTGAATGTTGATGAGGAGACAGTTGCCAGCCTGCTTGTTTACTTGCCTTCCAGCAACACCAATACTATAGTAAGAAAGTGACTGCCACAGCATCAGGGATTTGAAGGATGTTAATTGAAGGAAGGAAAAGTAGTCCTAAAGCCCTGTTTTCTATCATTCAGCATTCCTGTCAAATTCTGTGTTGACTTTAAACTCCGCATGCTCACCTATAAGGCTCTGCATGGCTTGGCACCTCAATACCTGCCTGAAACTATTATCGTCCTACTCCCCAACTCGCAACCTTCGATCTTCAAATTCTGGTCTCCTTACTGTCCCCCAAGCCCGTCTACATTGTATGGGTGACAGGGCCTTCTCCTGTTATTCCCCCAAAGTCTGGAACTCTCTGCCCAAGGATATCAGAGAGTCACCTTCTGTAAACTCATTCAAATCCAAACTGAAAATCTTCTTCTTTAGCAAAGCTTTTACTTAACTGGTTCCATTCTTCACCCCTCTGCTTTTCCACCATCCTCAGTCTCCTCTGTATACTGTAATTGTTTTATTATATGTATTCTTTTTATTTATTGTTGACATTCTGTAAAGCGCTTTGAGAAGTCACCTTTAAAGGCGCTATATAAAATAAAGTTTATTATTATTATTATTATTATTATTATTATTATTATTATTATTATTATTATTATTATCATCTCTTAAATCTAGTAAAAATAGATCTAAAAATCAAATGTAGAATTAAATTTACAAGATTTTAGAGGTCTTATTATAGCTTGTAATTCCTTGTTCAAGACCAATTCATGTGCTTTCAAACTATGGGCATTTCACTTTACAGAATTTTATATAGTCTGTTCTCCGGAGTAAATCTCTAAACTCGGATTAAATATCTGAAATGATAAATAAGATTTCATTGACTCCCACTGTCTTGTTCTCTTTACATTTTGCAATCCTCTGTCTCACTTGGTTAGCATTTTATTAATTAATCATTAAGAAATTGTTCCCTCAGCCTTTATACTTGCTGTTATTGTCCCTCTTAAAAAAAGAACAGAATTTAAACTCCAATTTGTTCAGTAATCATCATTTGATGTCTGACTTATCATTTTTGGCAAAAGGTTTAGAACAGGCCATTGCCTTTCAGCTATACTCATCTACAAATAAGGTCTATGTGCCATTTTAATCCAGGTTCAGATAACTGCATAGTAATGAATCCCTTGATAGGCTTACTGATGATCAGACCATCTTTTCTAATGTTACAAAACACTATTGGTATGACTATATTGTTCATGTTTTAAATCTTGTCTAACTGATATGAAACAATTTGGGTATTTGATCCTGCTCAATAAAGTTGGTCAGTTCTGGCATCCTGCAGGGCTCTGTTCTTGGTCCCATTCTTTCCTATATACTGTATATACTGTCCAAATTAATGGCCATCATGGACAACGTCTCCCATCTTCTCTGTGACATGTTTGTGAAAATGAAGATCACGTTCAGCAATAGGCTGATCCAACCACGGTGTGACAGGGAGCGCTACAGGAGGCCATTCTTGCCTTCTGCCATAAGACTCGACAACTCATCCACTGTGTGTCTGGGCAGGGGCAACATTGACCTGTTTTTGGCCTAAACATGAATTCTCTGTTTACAGCTGATTTTTGTGCATTATATGCTGGGGATTTGTGCAATATATTTATAATGTGCAATACTGTACATCTTTTTGTGTACTGTACATTTTGGTTTGTTTTGTGTCTTCTGTACTGTAAGCAATTCTGTATACTCAATCTTTTTACTTTTTACTGCCCTTCTCACTGACTGTACGTACTGTATTGTATTGTTGTATAATTATATCATTTTGTTACACTATGCCAGTCTGCTGTTGCACTATAATTTCCCTCACGGGATTAATAAAGTATCTATCTAATTACACGATTCCCTCACAACTTTTCATCACGGTTCTAAATCTTGTATTGCGCCGTGAAAGCACTGCAAGGTCACCACATTTTGGCAGCCAATCAACGTTGGCCAATCTCCATAGCCAAAACGTTGTGTTTTCTTTCTTCTCTTTTCAGCATGGAATAAACATATTACAGTACTTGTTCCTTTGCAGCCTACGCACGCAGACGCAGCTACCCACCTGAACATATTCAAAAATATCATTCTTTTTTCTAAATATACAACAAATTTAAAAAACTAAAAAAGTTAAAAATTAAAAAGTTAAAAGAAATTTTGTAAACAAATTAGTATTGTGCTATAATGTGTAATATAATGGACACATTATCTCACAAGTACACATCTGGCTCATTGCCTACCCCTATGACTTGTGTCAGGCAACGACTGAAAATCCTAGGAAAAGTCATGTAGTGTGATGCTGGCATTAGTCCGTTTTTTCTGTGCATTCCATAATGCCTCGAATGTCACCAGAAGCAAGGGAGAAGGCCATTGGCATGCTGCAGGCGGGCATGTCTGTGCCAGCGTTGCCAGACACTATGGAGTAAGCCGCTCCACTGTGTCCTGACTGCAGAGAAGGTTTCAGCAGACCGGCAGGACGATGACCCTCCAAGATCCGGTCGCCCTCGATGACAACACCAGAGCAGGACCAACACATCAGACTGGTCCATCTGACAGATCGTTTCAGATCTGCCACCCGTACTGCTGCTGAAAATGCCCACATCAGTGACAGGACAGTGAGGCTCCATGCTGCTGGCCTAAGGGTAAGGCGGCCTGTCAGAGCTCCTCTGCTTACACCTCCTAAACATCACAACCGACTGGCTCGGGCCAGACAGAGGCTGCGATGGACTCATCAGCAGTGGAATCAGGTCCTCTTCATGGATGAGTCACTCTTCATGCAATCTTCATGTTCCATGCAGACGGGAGGGCCAGAGTTTGGAGGAGGAGGTGTTGCGTTTCTTTTTTCCATCAGTATATATACTATATTTTGGTTAGATTCTCTGTACTGTAGGTATGGCATTAATTTTCATTTCTATGCTTTTGACAGACACGTTTCTGTTCACACAAAATCTGACATAAATCTGTTTTTGGAAACTGCTTAGATGATGTAAAAACAAAAATGCTAATGTACTCTTTGACAAGACCAAAGGCTTACTAAGACACTTGGCTCTCTTTAACTGCAACTATGTCAACTTTAGTCTGACGATCGATGGTCTCAAAATCGATCAAGGTTTATCTCAGGTCAGGACTCTTGATGTCATTTCTGATATGAAACTAAATAGCAAATCTAAAATGCATGAGTTTATATATCCTGCTTCAGCTCATTTGCACTGGTCACCTATACAGCACATTTCTGAATAAAACTGCTGTTCGCCTACTGTATAAGGACTGGAATGGTCTGGCTCCTGGTTACATTAATAAACTGTTAACTCACTCTACATCTGCAGGTATGCATTTGCTATTTGGAGTCTGACCTTTATTTGGATCCAAAAATAGACTGTGAACCCTTTGGAATGATCACTCTGCCCATATAGAAAATTAGTTAATGCTTTCACATCCTGTTTGAAACGTGTGTTTAAACACTAGCTTTTAATTCTGTTTAGTGGCTATGTTTCTTTGCATGTACCTGTCTCTGATGTTTTTTATTTGTCTTGTTTTGTTGTAAAGCGCATTCAGATAATGTAATGAAAAGATCTATATAAAATAAAGATGATTATGATTATTAACACTAATTATAAAGCTCTACAAAGTACTTCTACTGTACTGCATGTGTTCAGATGGGGAAAGGGTCTCGGTACCTTAAAAAAAGAGGTAGTCAAGCAGAATTTTTGAATATATTAACAGAATGTAAAGCATAAATCAGTGCATAAAGTGCACTCATCTTCAGTTCTACAGAGTCAGAAAAAAATCTGTAGTGTTATAAACCCTGGGCCAAAAACTGCTACACACAAGAAACAATTAATTTAAAATATCTACAACAAGACCTACCTAGTACCGTGTCACGGAAAGTTATGTACAGTACCATGTATTTGCATGTAACGGAGTAAGTAATAGACCTTAGTGACTAATATCTATGATTAATCAAATTAATATTATTTCAAATAGCATCAAATCAAAAGGATGACCTTAAATTCTAAGATTTACATATCTATATGTATAGATATAATATCAAGTACAAATCAATTTTAGTACAACACCAACTGCATAGCAAAGTTAAAATTGCCAAAACCAAAAATCTTTCCAGTAACATGTGAAAATTGCCATGTACACGATGAATGTAGTAGAGTTCAATATAGAAGATAAATGAATTTGACAACAAAGTATCTCTTGAAGGATAATGCATTAGCTGGTATAGCACCCTTAAAGATTCTCAGCACCACTGTAGTAGTCCTAATAAATATAATAAGATATCATTATATGCCAGCAGCTAAAGGTGAAGAAAGTAAAAATCATGAGAAATAGCTTCACTGTTGTTTAATAGACATTTGGAAAGTGGTCAAATTTAAATTCCACAGTTCAGCTCTCCTACATATCACACTAACTGGCTACCTACTGTACAACCTACCTCTGCCCCCCCTTCCACCACATCTTCACCCTGAAGATCTCCATCCTGGTTCATTCTTCTTAAGTGAGGGTGGTTGTGACAGGTCCAATTTGACCAGTGTTGGTGTTAAATCAGCTCACTGTTAAGAACACTATCCTTTTATATTTATCAGCTCGTCCCAAGATTTTAGAATTTATGTTGAGACACCAGCTAAACACCCCTACATTTTTTAAATAAGTACCTTGGTTTAACATTTCAGCCAAAAAACAGCACTTCCCACAGTACAGTGTCCCCAGTGGTCCCTATTCAGTGGTTTGGAAATTCTAGTCCATCAGCTCCACTTGCAATAGCAAACTGATTTTCCTTGGAAGTCTCCCTTCCCAGTTCTAATGAAACCCAGGCTTGCTAAGCTTGTGAGATGTAACAAGATCAGGCTATAATACAGTAATGTGCGCCCTGGAGGCAAAGCTTTACTTAAAGCTATAAATAAAACGAAATAAAGGCTATTTCTGTTGATGGATTTCAGCCTACCTTTGTGTTTAAGTGCTTAATTTTAAGACTAAGGTGGGGCAATGGGTATGAGTGCCATTTCAATGAACCACAACAATAGATGACATGTTCCTCAGAGTACATTGTCTACATGACAGGTAACAATCCAGTGGAGATCTTGTGAATAGCCTTCTTGCAAGCAGAAGTACTAATGTTTCTTTAAGAACAGTAAGATTCACTTTAGCACAAAATGGACTCAATGAGTATTGTATGTTGGAGCTCAGAAACTTGCAAAGGGGGGGACATAGTATACACTTTGAATGTGAAGATTTAAAATGATATATCTGCTCTTATTTATGAACATCATAAAGGCCAAAGATAGGAAGAGGCCATTCAGCTCACCAATTACATCCAGCTCTGTTTCAAAACTAAAAAAAGTTGTTTTGAGCATGTAGTGTATTCAAAAGTAAACTTGTTATTCCAAATGATGCATGATGATGTCAAGAGAGGATGTTCATTAAATGGGATTCCAAAGCGCATAGTTTGAAGATAGGTTCACATTCCTTTTGTTCCAGAGCAAAGTGTTGACGTACAGTACACCAAACACTGCAGTATCTTTAGAAGTATGGTTATTGTTCCAGAGCAAACATTGTTTAAAGCATTTGCTGAAGACAAAAGGTGTAAATTTCAAAAATAAAATGTAGACATGGAAAAGGAGAATAAATACATTTTTTTATAATTTTCTCAGCAAACACAATTCTACTTATTCCCACTTGATATATGGTTAACATCTGACAGCAGAAGGGGTAATTACCACATATAAAGTGCATTGGAATTTACTAGTTTAACAGCTATCTTAAACTTATAGGTTAATCACAGTGACATACTGTACAAATTCGTCCTAGTGTCTTAAATGTATTGTCATTTTTGTAAACATCTAACTTCCTTCTAGCAGTAATATTTTCAGAATTACTAATACATTAAAAATTGTGCTAATACAAATAAAAAATGTAACATGTTATGAAGAAGAATTAAGCCCTAAGAATAAGGTTTGAGAATAAAATGCGTTATCTACAGACTCCCAGTGTTTATTTTTGGCCAATTACACTGTACCATGTTAATCTGATGATGAGTGAAATGTACAGCTATTTTTACTAGAATTTCAATGCAGTTTTTTAGGGTAAAAAGTTGTCAAGTTCGTAGTGAAGAACAGATCGTGCTTTAAGTGAAAGGGGTGGTAAAATGAGCATTCCTGGGTGTTTTCAAATACTGCAGTCAGTAAAAACAGATTGTGTAATGTGAACAAACAATCAGTGAAAAACCTTTGAACTAAGTTCATGTTTTTGGAAAAAAACGTTTACCCATACAACATACTAAGAGGAAAGGTGATACACAACTGAATTAAGTTGTTAACTGATGATTTCATACTTTTTATCATATTTGTTGCAGGTTTTCAAACACAAATTTAAAAATGTTAGCTGTTCTTTTAAGAATTTCTTTCTCACCATTCCCTGGAGATCTATGCCCAAGACTTTATTTTGTACTGTTATACATCCAGAGGTGTATTTGCTCACTTGTAATATCTGTTATATACTGTAAGTTCAGATACTTCTGAGATATATTTCATACTTTTGATAATCATACATTGTCACAAAATAAGGTAATACTTTTGTCTTTTGATTTATAGTTGCAGGAGCTGTATTGTTACAAGAGGATAAGAATGGATTGGACCATCCAGTGTGTTTCTTTTCAAAAAAGTTTAATAAACTTCAGTTAAATTACTCGACAATTGAGAAAGAAGCTTTGGCGTTACTTCTCGCTTTACAATATTTTGAAGTTTATGTAGGTTCTAGCCACCTACCTGTAAGTGTTTACACTGACCATAACCCTTTGGTGTTTCTGCACCGTATGTATAATCAAAATCAGCGACTGATGCGCTGGTCATTTATTATCCAGAACTATAATCTGGAAATTCTCCACAAGAGAGGGGCAGAAAATGTTTTAGCTGACGCCCTTTCTAGAATCTAAAGAAGATTTGTTTTCTTTGTGTTTTTTGCTTTGTCCAAACATTAGATGTTTGTTTTTATGGGTGGGGGTGTTACGTCCCAGTGTGTGGTCTGTGTGTTTTTGTTGTTATGTTCCACACTGCTGACCCTTGATTGTTCTCCCTCCCCCATCGGGCCACCATTACACCACTGTTCCGTATGACATCATCATCAATCAGCTCTCAGCCAATCAGAACTCATTTTATTCAATATATAAGATGGAGGTTTTCAGGAAGGAGAGGCCTTTTGTTTGACTTCGGTCCTGTTTGGTTTTGCTTTGCTTCATTTTGCTTTGGTTATCGCTTCACTTCGTTTCGCTTTTTTTTCTGGCTTTATTGGTTTGTTGTTTTGCTTTGTGTGTATGTATTTTCGTATAGCTTTGGCTTTGTTGTTTTGTTGGTTTCTGTTAGTTTCTTTGTACTTTTGTTTGTTTGTGTGTTTACCCTTGTTTTGCCATTACCTTGCCCTACACACGTAGTTGAATTTGTATAAGTAACACTAGTTTAGTACGGGTGAGTGCCATTTTGTCTTATATGGTTTGGGGAAATCAGGGGAGGTTAGTTAGGGTGTTGAAGATGCCGAAGACCGTGTGTTTCGGGTTTTCTTTTGTAGTCAGGTTAGCTTTCCCTCACTTTCCTAGCTAGCTCCATTTTGTTTGTTATTTTCTTTTCTTTGGCACCACTCTAGTCCCCTTACACCTGTGTGTTATTGTGTCTTACCAGTCACTTGTTCAACTTTAAATCATCATTTTTGCACCCACCTTTATCATCACGCTTCCTAGTCCCTCACCAGAACCCACCTGCTTCCAAAAGAATTATCCTAAATGTAACCCCTAGACACTTGGGGTCGTAACACACAGGTCCCTGGCATATATTGCAAATATATGCAAATTCACATTTGTTAAACTGATATTGTTCATTAACTGTATTTACCTTGCAGGACAAATTAGTAATGTAAAGAAGCTGCCGACTATATCTGCTTCAGTTCAGGCCAATTAAACTGATACACAATGAATATCAGAGATAGTGCATACAGTTCTTACAAATGAGGAATTTATACTATGAGTGGGGAGAAGGTCAAATTCTAATCTCACACATCTGTTCTCCTACATGGAGATATTTAACAAAAGTTCGGGAAGAGTTCAAATTCTAATGTTGCACATCTTCTCCCCTACGTATAAATACTCCCTGCCTACCCGCTTCTCTGTGCTCATCTTTCTCTGCTTTTCAGTCTCATCGGAGAAAGGCAGCTCTCACACTTGGCATTGCTAAGACCTTACATTTATTGCTTTTGCCCCTAACAAGTGGAACCAGTGTCACACTCTCACCTCTTCTTGAACAAGCAGCTGTTCAATCTCTTATGCTCCATAAATGAAAAACTACTGGCTTTTCTCCTGCCATGCAGTGTGCTCTTTCTTCCAGTTCTCCTGATGTCCTCATTGCTCCTTGGAACTCAGGACAACTATAGCGGCTTTTTCACCCTTTAACCCCCTTCTTTTTTCTCCTAACCCCACTCTCTCCCCATCCTTTTCTTTCAGTCTATGTGCACTGTTTCAGCTCTTCCCTTTCCCAAATCCTCCTTTTCTCCCTCTCCAAGCTGTCTGGGCACTGACACATGTCGTCAGTCTGCACTGGGTCCTCATTCACAGCCGTCCCTGGTGCCTGTTACTAGTTGAAGACCCAGCTGCCGTGGTGACGGGTTTCCTAACATTTACCTCATTTGTTGTCAAAGTGATGCAATGTAGGTCCTCAACTCTTTCCCCTCTCAAAGCTACTACCCACGAATGTACAGTAGCTGATATTTTTTCCTCTTTTCTGGATTCTGCTTGGGATACTTCCTCATCAATTCAATTCTAGGAAACGTGACCAAGCAGGAACTCTCTACCTGTTTCTTTCTACTTCCACATCATGCTGCTTTTCCAGGTTGCCACAGTGTCTTCTGTTGACCACCACAGAGCTCCAATCTCAAGTTTGCCGCTGCTAGTACTGCCACCTGTTTTCTGACTTGCATTCCAACACCTGCACCATTCTCATTCATTTCATTCTCCATAAGTGTTTTTCCAAAGTATTGCATATGCACACCTTGCAAAACTTTACAGCTGAACTGACTTGCTCTTAGCTCCTTATTTGTTTCCTTGTTTTGGGGATCTTTTGGGGAGATTGACACAACACTCATCTTTGGCCAGCACTGCCATTTCCGCAGCCAGGAAGCAGTGAGTTTGTTTATATTTTTTAAATTGTAATGGAAAACTAGGGTGAAAATGGCAAGGAAGACTCGCAAAAGCTAAAATAAAGTTTAAGCAGCGCTGGCAACTGTATTTGAGAACCACATTATGTTTGCAAAAGAATGTGATGTAAGTATATATAGACTTTCCTGTGAAAAACATTAGCAAAAATATAAACATGTGGTAGTTATCTGAGTCCTTGGGGATGGGAGGCAAATACAAAAGTATGATATTACCATAAAGTTTACAAAATATAAATATTTTCACTTTACATTGCTTTACTTAACTAAAATCTTTCCCTTCAAGGAATACTTTCTTTCTGAATAGACAAGTGCAAGAAAAATTCATTGAAAATAAATTTGAGGAGACTATAATACTTTACAATTAATGGTCAGACGATTTAGTTATGCCATTGTATCTCCATCTACATTTGTCCCTTTCTGTCAGCAAGAGGTCTGTAAATCATTGAGCTGCCAATTTAGAACACCATGATGATTTAAATGAGCAGCCCACATACATATTAATCTTCATTTTTAAAAAATAAAAACAAATGCACAATTTAAAAATAAAAAGGAAAGATAACTAAGCTACAGCTATCTTCATGATGTTTGCATAAAAGCAAACACAAAAGAATCACTGGTAATATTTAGCCCAATCCAGTACAAACTGGCAATGTAATCATGTTTTATTTTTTTTTACTGGTTACTGGTTACATCATCTCAATGCGTTAAGGTATATGGTTTTTGTGGATTAGTGTAGTGAACTTGAAAGAACTTTAAATATATTGTATGTAGAAATAGTGATAACTGCTTAACTTTTTTGTTGTTTTGCCAGTTTCATGAGTTTCTACACCTCTTTTTCTTGTAAACAGACTTTAATCTGCTCAAGGAATTTACATTGCTGATACAAACATAGTCAAAATCACATTTTTTAGCACTAACAATATTGTGTATTACTTTGCATTGTAAGTATTTTAAGGATCACTAGTATTTTTATCTGTCAAAATCATTTAAAAGCTTTTGTCAAGGAAACAGCTTTTAATTTTAATTTGTCACACTGCAACACTACAGTCTTTGAACTGGCTTTTCCACTGGGTGTAATTGTATTTTAATTTGAGCAGCTTTGAAATGTTAGGTGTGCCATAGATACTACTGGAATTTACCTTAACAGTGGGAGTATCCTCATATTCATGTTTTGCTACATCCCTTCTCACCTTTTAACTAAATTATTCAAAATACACTATAATAGGTCGTTTTTGAGTTTTAAAACATAAGGCTATACCATGTCTACTGTAATAAAGTCTAGTGTAGTAAAGAACTGATGCTGCTTACATAATTAGCAACAGTTTTATATTCAAAGTAGGGGATGACAAAGTCTGAGAGACTGAAAGCATTGTTCCAGAGTAGCAGTGAGAATCAACATTATTTTAGAGAAACCATGCAAACTTTACAATGATAAAATATGATAATTTATATTTAAGTCTAAAGTTGCGAATGTTTTATAACCAGCAAAAGTTTTGCTGTTTTTTTTTCTATTATGTAATAAAAATGGCAAACTTTCAAGACTACATTTTTCAAATACAGTACATTAGGGAAAAGGTATTTGAGCTTGCAATTTTGTAAGCTGTCTTTGAAGTTTATGTTTCTGCTGACATCAAACATTGGCCCTAATTAAAAAATATAATCTACGTGATTGTATTCTTTGTAACTTCTGTCCTTATGGTAGAATGGCCTGGAATAGAATATGGTATGACGTGGAGTTGAATAAAGCATTTTGAGTTCATTTAACAGAGTAGTGCTGTAGTGACCTCACCAGCTCTATGAGTGAATAACCTAATGAATTCTGTACTGTGGATACTTAGTGTACTTAGTGTACTTTGAGACAGTTCACTGCTAGTGTGCTGCCCAGTCATTCCCATCATTGTAAAGTACAATGATAAACTCTCTTATTTGATCCTTATAATACTATGGTGTACTCCTATCTTTTAGAATTTGGAAACGCACTATAACAGATGTCCAAAAATATGAGAAAATATTACGTGTGTACTGTAAATGAGGCTCTAAGGGTCATTACACCCAGTTCTAATTACCTTATCCTTATGTTCTTATGAGCTTATTCCTTCAGCTAAGTGGGTATATAAAGTTGCTTCTGCACTATACCACTCAACACCAATTACCTTGTACTATAACACATCACTCCTGATATCAAGATGTCATAAACTCTTCATTATTCTTGTGGATTTATCCTTATTTCCATTAAAACCAATCTTCCAGTGATTCATAATAATAAAAATAATTCCTTACACTTATATATCACTTTTCTGGACACTCCACTCAAAGAGCTTCACAGGTAATGGGGACTCTTCTCCACCACCTCCAATGTGCATCATCCACCTGCATGATGCAACAGCAGCCATAGTGCAAACAGTACACTCACTACACAGAACAGAGTGATGAAGCCAATTCATAGGCAGGGATTATTAGGAGGCCATATTAACAGTAACAACCCTACTCTTTTTCAAGAAACATCCTGGGATTTTTAATGACCACAGAGAGTCAGGACCTCAATTTTAAGTCTCATCTGAAGGACGACAACATTTTACAGTATGGTGTTCCCGTCACTATACTGGGGCATTAGGACCCACACAGACTGCCCCCTACTGGCCCCTCTAATACCTCTTCCAGCAGCAACCTTAGTCTTTCCCAGAGGGTCTCCAATTTAGGTACTGACCAGGCTCACACCTACTTAACTTCTGCAGGCTGCCAGTTGTGAGTTGCAGGGTGATATGGCTGCTGGCATAAGAGGCTTTGCTGATCACTAGTTACCCTGTAGTTTTGCATTACTTTAAATACTACATACAAGTTACCGGCAGCTATGGCTGACCAAGGGTGAATTTGTCGATCATGCACGGCAAAGTTCAACAATGGTAAAATGTTTATTTTTTTTACCCAAACAACACCTGAAAAATATTTTTATCTTCATCACTTTTCAACTAGTTTCCTACCTACACCCCTGAGAATAAAGCCTGAACCAAAAATATGAAGCTCCTAAGAATGATTTTTTTTTTTATAAATTCTGAATGGGCTGTATATACTATATTTCTAATGGATTTAATAATAAATTGCATGTGAAGTGTACAGGTACATCAAAGCTACAGTAAGTGTATATAACATCCCCTGAAAAATTCATTAACAAAACTTTTTTTGTATTTTTATGGCTATAGTAATCTAAAGTACTTGCGTTCTGGAGTCTACTTGATTAAACTCCATGAAAATGTGCAAAGCCCCTTACATTTCAAGCATTATGTAAGAAATTGAAAGTATTTATAAACATTTTCTACATTCCATTAACAATGCATACCGAGTAAGTAGATTTATACTGCTGTGCAAATGTTTTTGGTATTTTGCATTGTTCTG